>NW_025940072.1:0-824 GCF_000764305.2 Hyalella azteca
ACCTCCGCCCCGGCCTCGACACGCTCTTACTTTACACGCGTGCAGCTGCCAAAAGCTGTCGCCGAGGAGGTACTGTACGATACACGTACGCATACCGTAGTTCTTCTTAATAAAAATAAATACTGACTGAAAAAATATAGCTATATTAAAGCGCAAACGACAATTGTTACAAAATAATTTAACTTTTTATAGATCGTGAAGTCTCTTTAAAAGGGAATAAGCAGCGATGTTATTTTATCGAAACAGAAAAGATACGATAAAGAGAAATCGTAAGTTAAAGTTTCCCACCGCAAAGATAGGTGATAGTCAAGTATTTCACTGATTCATTTGGATATTTTTTATAGGTGTTTTGTGCAGGTTAATTAAATCTTAACGGAAATTTGCGAGCTTAATTGCACCTGAACATAAAAGCCAACTCTCAATGTATAAAACTCACGATGAGATTTTGAACCTAGCCAAGCACTGATCTCTCTCTTAGCCACAACTGAACCTACTCAATTTCCGTTAACTTTCTCCTATTTGTTGCCAACTGCTTCGGCGGTACATATACTAAAATTGGAAAGCTACAGAGAATATTAGCATGGCCCCTGCGCAAGGATAACACGCAAAATCGTGGATCGTTACACATTTTTTATTTCAAACTATCGTCAGTCCTGAAAAGATCCGGTCAAATGACATGATTTTAGATCTTCTGTGAACAAGTCACGAAAAGTAGAAGAATCAGCGAAAGGCCACATCAGGCCTACTCTTCAGCGCCAACATCACTATATTATTTTATGTTAACTGAACCCAATCAAAATCCGATTACCTACCATTTTTTTATT
>NW_025940073.1:0-918 GCF_000764305.2 Hyalella azteca
TAGTGAATAGTCAGCCTTTTGTGATAATATGCTTGATATTAAGTGAGACGAACTGAAGAAATTTGCGCATTGGTAGATAGAAACAATAATGGTACCGGAGTGGAAATGAAGATGAATCAAGATTTTATGGACGAAAAGAAAGACGTTTCATTGAATTAAAATTAAAATTAAATTGAAAAAATTAAAATTAAATTAAATTGAAAATTTCTCGAGATGATTCTGTATGAGATATCTGAATGTGAAAATACAGCGTTGAAAAAGAGTGAAAATTGATTACAATGATAAATGGCTTTTAGGCTAATGTTTCAGTGGGTGTGTGCTGGTGTGATAGTGAATGTCAATTGATATTAAGGTATCGCACTTGGCTTTTCAAAAGATCCCTAAGTTTAATTGTTCAATGCAATACAGGGTCCGCAAAATTTATGACAACGGATGTTTGCTATATAAAAATAAATTGGTTTCTAGGAGACTTTTCTTTTATAATGAAGCTTAATATCATCTATTAATTCATCTATTTTATATTGCAGAAATCTAAGGAGCCTACATTTACTATTACTTATGGCAGTAGATAGAAATGCAATTGTAACTCTTCATGAAAAGGGCGAGAGTAATTCAGTCATTGCAAAAAAGCTCCAAATTCGTCGTGAAAGTGTATGGAATGTGGTAAAAAAATTCAAGGAATCTGGTGAAACATGCAATCGACCTGGTCAAGGAAGGAAATGAAGTGTCCGAACAAAACAATTGGTCAAAAACACGAGGGAGAAGTTTAGGAGAAACCCTCGTCACTAAGCTCGTCACACCCAGTGGTTACAGTTCTGAGTACCAAGATTGGCGCAGAGAGGCGCGGGTTCGATCCCAGCTCTGTGCGCCAGTTTCTGGTCAGAATGGGCGAGGAGGCCGGGCGGTTAAGCACAGCAG
>NW_025940074.1:0-270421 GCF_000764305.2 Hyalella azteca
GAAAATCGATGAATTAACGTAATAATTTTAATACGGAAGTTGTAATTCTGATTTAACCTCGTGGCAACGTTAGAAGTGATTAAAGATCTCGAAAAGAGGTAAATATTAGTGAGAAATTAGGAAGTCTTAGACTTTATAACAAACCTACAAACCAAGTTTTATTCAAGCCTTCATTTCAATTTCTTCTTTAATTGTTGAGAAAATTGTTATCTGCCTAACACAAGACAATCTGGCAACGATTTCTTCTGTTTCCATATGCCACCCACCTGGTCCCAGCGAACCCTCGTTGAATTCAGATATACTGAATTCAATGAATATTTAAGTTTAATCCGGATAATTTTCATACATAGTATTTGTTCGTTACAATGCAAACAAATGGTCATGAACGCTATTATCATGACACGATATATTCCTGAAATCTGATTGTGAAGCACAACCTACGAGCCACCAAAGACTCCATCAGCCGCTCAAAGGAATAAATCAATCGAGCTAATGCACTTGATCATATCCACGAGGAAGTTAACATGCAAACGTCTTTGCCGAACTGACGTCCTTCAGACTTGAATGCCACAATTTTTTACAACAGAATAACTGAGTTTTACTTACGTATAAAATGTTGGCGCATAGTGCCGATAGGCTTGATTTCCATGCAAGCTAAACTGCAGCCAGCCCGTCACAGCCGCATGCATTCGGCGGCGAAGTTACCAACAGCGCCACATCACATGCGAGCACCTGACACCGATTTTGGAAAACCGAAGCCGATCATTGATCAGCTTGTTAAATTTGTGAATCCATCAGTCAAGTAATTAAGTCAGTACCTTCCGCGTACATCAAACCCTTGGTGCTCAGTGCGCCCACAAGGCCTGAACCAAGACCGATATTAATTAAGGGTCTAAGGGAAGAAAAAGAAATTCTGAGATTTATTTCTACAAGCTAGTATCAATTATTCAACTTATTATTAAAATTTTTATTATATTTAATATATTATAATAATCTTTCCACTACTCATTATTGATGGATATACACTATACGTATTTAAACTCACTGCTCACCATGGATAAATATTTATGGTTATTCATGTTGTCTGCGTTGTAACGAAATAAGTATGATTTTCATCATAAATACACATCGGTGTGTAAACTCTTGAACGTTATACACATAAGGAACGACAAAATTGCACTGGATGCTACTTGCGGCTCACTTTTGTGAGATTCTTATCATAAAATGGAGTAGACATTAATCTTAATGCATGATTCAACCAGATATTTATTTTTTATATATCATTTGAGGACTGACTATAGTATAGATGATTTTTTTCGAAGCGAATGTTACTCATCCATATCTTCGTCCAGGATTTGACAAATTCTATGTCATATATGTATTACAAGTTCCTTATTTTTCAAACATGGCTTTACCTTTTAATTGCTGACCTGTTTATTAACCAATTAGCTAATTTTATTCATTTAAAATCTTTGGAATCATGCTGCATGCCGATCATCCGAAGTTTGCTCCGTGAAATCGCTTGTTTAATTATAAAGAATAAATCATTCTAAGTATATATGTTCACTACATCTCTCAACACACTACTCTTCTTGGACAAATGTAAACACGGATAAAATTATTCATGTGAACTGTGCGGCCATGATGTACAAGCCTGCTAACTCTGTGTGCTCGACAGGCATTCATGGCATATATCATAGTTAGCGCTCAAACATGGCTATGTTGTCATTATTTCTTCAGTAAAAGTATGTATATAAATTTTCAAACTTTTTCCGTTGAGGAAGATATATTGTAAATTATAAGCTCTTAAATTTTGCTATTTGCCTAGGGTATAATGTGCGAGAAAGTCATTGTAGCTGTATCTATATGTGTAAAGTAATAAATATCTTGTACTGGCGTAAAATTTAGTGATGAATTCATGCCTGTTGCTTCCCATTTATGACTTCTGAAAATCCAGAATGGTGCGTTCCTAACACTAGCGTAAAAGGCAACAGAACAAATAACACTAGATATACGAGAAAAGTAACGGTAACGCTTAGTAACAAATCTATAACACTATTATTAGTTAGTGAAATCATGTTTCAATTTCATAAGCATGATTCCGTCCTCAGCTTACCACAGGTACCCAGAGAGTCTGTTTATAATTAAGCCAAGCTTTAAAGTCTGCATTCCACCAACTAGCCCTATATACAGTGATTTTCTTTCATTTTAGCACGACCAAGGTAGTTAAAGAAAAAATTTACTGACATCAAAATATAGCACAAATCTCTAGAACAGAGCTAGTTATCGATAGTTTATGGCGTAGCAGAGTACAGACAATGATATTTGACAATGGATAATCGCTGAAGGTGAGCAAAATAAAAATTATATTTTCATCCGTTTCTACAATTAATATTTTTTCTTTCTTTAAAGGCCTCCCACACTCACCATTCCAACAAAATGGTCTCTTACCATCCCCTCTGTCCACTCCAACGGGTTCAAGGCATGAAGGGACGCCAGCGCTCTGAAGAGCCCTCCTGATCACATCGTTCAGAGCCGAGTGTCTTGGATGTCGCCCAGCGCTGTACTTACAAGAAAATATGATTAATTAATAACAATTAATATGATTCATACTTGGTTATGATTCAATTGGTTCATTGCAAGGCTGACTCATATATAAAATTCGTACGTAGAACATTACGCCCAATATGATTTAGTTTAAAACTCCTATTACTTATATGTTGAACAAATTGATTATGTCACAACTCGATATTTTTTATTCTGGCTGTGTACTTTAGAGGACCATTGATAGCTCGTTTGTTAACATTCTTGCAAGGTTAATTCAGACATGCTGGTTATTCGAGGTTTTTTTCTGAGTATATTAATTGCTAAATTAAGATGCGCTGAAGGGAGACTGGGTCTAAGAATCCACTGCCAACATGAATATTTATGGTTATTCATTTGCCTCTGGTGTCACGAAATATGTCTGTCCATGGCAGGGTACACAAATGGATCTTTGAGAAATGGTTTCTCTGATGAGTGAAAACTTATTTGCTACCTGCCATCAGCCATATTAGCTCGATGATGCGATGCATGGTATATGGGTGCGGTACTCTTCTTTATTTGCGTTAATAGAATAAAATAGTTGGCTTTGTTTTTGAACGCGCTGCCCAGCGAGAACTATTATTTATGACGAATCATTTGACTGTGCAGTCATGATGACAAGTCTGTCAATGCTGAGTGCGCCACTGGCGCTCTTTCTGAATAGCCTAGTTATTGCTCATCATTTATTCAGTACGTGCAAAATGGAGGCCAAGCCCATCTTATCTTATATGCATCTAGCTCTCTTACGTAGTTAATATTTTTGAAGTTGCCACTCACGCGGTGACGCCTGAAATGTATGTTTCCCCTAAACACAGTTTTAGGAACAATCTCATTGAAATTCACACTAAATAATAAGACAGTAGAAAAATAGACTCAACAAGGATTAGAAGCTAATAGTTACTACAGATGCGGAGGCCAGGCGTCAGGTCGTAGGGTCTGTACATCTGTTGCTGGGTCGGCTGCCAGTTGAAGTATAAGCTGAAGTAGAGGTGCGCTACCTCGTCTCCAGACAGCAGCAAGGTGCACATGGTGCCTGGCAGCAGCAAGGTGCACATGGTGCCTGGCAGCAGCAAGGTGCACATGGTGCCTGGCAGCAGCAAGGTGCACATGGTGCCTGGCAGCAGCAAGGTGCACATGGTGCCTGGCAGCAGCAAGGTGCACATGGTGCCTGGCAGCAGCAAGGTGCACATGGTGCCTGGCAGCAGCAAGGTGCACATGGTGCCTGGCAGCAGCAAGGTGCACATGGTGCCTGGCAGCAGCAAGGTGCACATGGTGCCTGGCAGCAGCAAGGTGCACATGGTGCCTGGCAGCAGCAAGGTGCACATGGTGCCTGGCAGCAGCAAGGTGCACATGGTGCCTGGCAGCAGCAAGGTGCACATGGTGCCTGGCAGCAGCAAGGTGCATGGTGCCTGGCAGTACCACCGTAAATGTTATCACTTCCTAATTTCTTGGCTGACGAAATATTCTTGTTTCTCCTTTTATCAATAAGCAAGGATCTGCAACAATTTCAGACAACTTTGGAAATTTAGAAGGCAGGTCATACGTACACATTGCGCTCATATGGACAAAGCATTTATAATTATTTAACACTTTCTATAATCTTAGCCATATATGATTCAGTTTAGGCATATACATATGGTTACTGAACACATAAAATGCAATGTGAGCATTAATTATGATACATGGTGTGTGTCCGGTGTCAATTCACTTGCCCTGATAGAGATTGAGGACGAGTCATCATCTGATAGACACGTGATAGATCACGCGATCAAGACCTCAGTAGTGTAAAGACCTCAGTAGCGAAGCTAATAAAAGGTAACCTTAAGCAAACCCCCATGCAGTAGCTGATGAGCACTCCTTGATGTAGCGTGTCGGTAGAGTTCTCCGACCTTACGGTCGATGCCGTAGCTTATATCTCTGTATCGCAACTTTGTATTACCACCCCGTATACAAGATGCGTTATCTGGACTGATGTGTCTTACTTATCCCTCACTACCTTAGTTAACGAAGAACTCGATCCTCAGGTAGAGCTTAATATGTAATAAATTCAATATCAATGTCTTGAGCGCAACCTCGGACATATGGGAGTCTGTTGATCACTCAGCGTCAGTAGACTTATATATTAAGGCAACAAAGACAACAGGAATTATAATAAACATTTAAACAGGCAGGGCAGTGAGTTGAGAAACGTAATGGACAACTTATTTAAGTTCAACGTAATTAAACGAAAATTTTCCACTGAGAAAACTTCGGATAACCGGTATGATCACTTCGAATTTAAATAACATTGTCATTAGCTAATAAGTTGAAGTAAAAATTTGAAATTAAAAATGCTAATCGGATTTAGAAGAATTTCTAATTAGAAATAATTGCATGTCACAGGATTTTGAAATTCATATGCAAAAATATAGAGGAATAACGTTCGGTTCAATGCATTGGTCAGTACTGGCGTCATCCCTCAAATAATGCAGCTAAATTGTGTTCAGTTGATTTGTAGACATGAGTTGTTGTGACTTAATTTTATCTGAGGAATAAAAAATTAAACGTATATTTTTCGTTATAATAATGCAAAACCTACGATAGTCATGAAGGGTCGCATATTATCTGGAATGATATCATGGCGGGCGACGTAGGAAGGCCCGCTGGACAGTTGATAATGCATCAAAGTACTCTTATGTAGTGTATAATTTATGCATATATTAATAAATGCTTATTTGTAATGTAAATTATGATTAGCAACAAGAAAACCATCTTTGGACACCTGTGGCCTCCTCGCCCTCAACAGGTGGAAGATTACGAGCTTCAAGGTGAGCAGACGCCTGCAACATTACCAAGAAATTAGACGCTACGTCTCGGAATAATTTTCTCGAAATCAAGCGAGACAACGGGACGAGACGAGAAATTTTCCGGAAAAATTCTGAGACAGATGGAAAAATTGTCCCGGAATAGACGTATGGCACGGGACAATAAGTGAGTCCATGCACGATAAGAAACTGAGACGATGCACGATAAGAAACTCAGACGATCATGCACGATAAGAAACTGAGTGCGACATTCCGAACGCGAGGATTATGGAATAACATGCCAACTCTAGATTATTAATGGGCAGTTGCCAGTCATGGGCAGATTTGGCAATATTTGGCTGCTAAACCATTTTGGCAGTCAAATTAGTGGGCAGACTGGGGCGATGTACGGCTGAATATTGACTGAATAATGTTGCTGTTGAGCCTTCAATCGCGCATGACTAGAACCACACGAGTTCAAGTACGCATAATAGCATCATCGCCAGTCGGTGACGCAGTGTCTATATTGGTCAGCCGCTTAGCCGAGTGTGGAAAGGCTTTCTCAGGTCCTGCAAGACGCCACGAATCAAAAGTGGCATCTGGGTATTTTGAGGAGGAACATGAAACAAGCGGGAATAGACCGAGGTATAAAACAAGCCAATATTCGATGTAAACTTTGTGGCAATATTTACAAGGTCGATGATGGCAACACATCGGGCATGTGAAGAGATAAAAAGCCGGCCAAAAAAAGGGACTCTGATGTGGCATTAGAATATCCTGAGAACATCTGAAATTAATATAAGCTAGGCTTCATTAACGTTTAATGGCCGAGACTCTCATGAGAATAGTAATCTTATGGATACATCTTAAGTTGTGATGTTGTAGACCAAAGCTAAAGTTTACACCCCAGTATAGCATTGAAGAATGTCCCTTGCGCCACCACCAGAGTAATTAGTCTCTGCCATGTAGGGAACGTACCACCATCTGCTCTGTAAACTTCATCGTTTGACCACTTGGTCATTCAATTGTACACCAATGAAAGTTGAAAAGAAACACTATTCTCGGGCAGCTATGTCAGTTTCACAAGTCTTATTGTATGAAAGTATAGGCTCTCAACGGGCAGCTACTGGCCGCTACTCGCTGCCTGATAATTATTGGCGATTATTACTGATCAATTAGAGTGGCGGCCACAAGTGGCCCCGCGTAATGAGGCAGCCCTTCAGGAACGTGTGGACGAGCTTTCTCTGGTCCGTCAAATTTGCTAGATGGGAAATAGCGACATCATTTTACATAATAAAATACCTGAACCATTGTGAACGGACTAAATGTTGATCAAATTCACTATTTAAATTTCAAATCAAACATTACCTAGTACGTTGCGCGATGTCACGTTCAAAAAGATGCAATTCCGGTAAATTTGCATAACCCTTATTTGACCGAAATGCCTCGTCCCGTCACGGCATCGCCCGGGATTACCAAAATTTTGAATGGTCTCGTTATTTCCGTTGCTAAACAGAACAAGTATTTTTGACCCATCTCGTTTCAACTGCAAAGAAATACTTGCTTGCGCACATTTATAAGCACATACGATCTAAGCGCACTTTACGGCAGAGAGCTTAATTCTATCTCAGGGATGGATAACAAAGTTTCTATTAATCGCTCTAATTTAGATACTCAAAGCTGGAGAAATGCGGTTCGTAGTTTAATCGATCTTACTGAACAACCATCAAATATTTTGAACCATAACTACGCTATTCACGCTATGCTTCGCTCGAGCACCCGGCGTCGACAGACTTGCGTCGATGTCTGCATTGCCAAAATGAAGCTTACGGAACATTAGTTCTTGCTAGACCGTGCGTTAAAAAGCGCAATAAACATTTTTCTATCATCAACGCACTGTAGTATTGCACGCGACTAGAATATGCGTGGGATAAATAACATAGAGGCAAGCAGCTCACATTGATGATAGCACGATACAAATACGTTTTCACACATTAAGCTGAAATGCAATTAGGAATCAAAAAGTGTTATTGGAATTGAAAGAACAACTCTTTGGAACATTTATATTCCACTAGCTTGCTCACTTATACACGAAAATGTTAATAAATAATGTTCAATATTTGCTTGTGAGTGCGAGAGCCCACATATATGTTGTGTCCATTCGTTTTCAGTAACAATTATTATTCAATCAAATCTCTTTGAAAATGGATTATGTAAGCCTTTTCTAGTGTAGATTTCCAACAGCAGTTGCTATGGCTGGAAATCTATAGAATGTACAATTGTGCTTATAGGAAAATGGCTATATCAAATTATTACGAGAACGCAATTCGGATGTGAAATTGTAAAGTTGTGTCGAAAGAAACTGTGGCGTTCCAATCTAACGAAATTCTCAACCAAGTTCTCGAATGAAGCGCAAAGACGTTATCGACCATATTCGTATTCCTATGTAATAGCGATCCAATTAATAATTTATGCTGTTGAATGTCATTATTATAATTGAACCCGAATTTGCAGGTTGAATCTTACTGTACTGAGCACATTTTTTATTCACATTACTTCAGTGCTGAACTAAGTAGGGCAACATGGGGCAGCGCGCCCCCCACTTTTTTAAACTAAATTTTTGATGAAGTTTCAATTGATACGAGGTGGTTCTTTGTTTTGTTCAAAGGTACAACTAATGAGGAATGTATGATGTGAATTAGACGCCTATATGTTCATTCAATTTTTAATGAAACACTGTTTTGTAAAAAGTGTCAAAATGGGCCCATTGCCCCACCCCTGGGGCAATGAGCCCAAGGGCTTGGGGCAAGGCGCCCACCCATGGTTCCTTTACCACAAATGCATATTTTTCGTTTAAAAAGATAAAACAACACTTTACAGTTGAAAATAAGAAAATGCAATAAAAAATATGACATTCACTTATTCATTAACAACTCAAAAAATCATATACTTAACTTGAAAAAAATATGCTCTTGGCTTAAAAAATCTATCACTGATGTGAAGAAAAATATTTCAATGACATAAAAATATATATCCTTGACTTGAAAATATATCCTTGCGATAAAAAATTCGTCCTTGACATGAAAAAATGTATCCTTGACTATAAAAAATATATTTAGTTGATCAGGAAAAAACTTCGTTCCAGTTCCGTCCATAATCCAGATATTATGTGCAGATAATTCGTACCTAATCGTGATTTCAGCCAACACCATAAAAACTCTCATCAACTTTTGGCTCATTGGTGTTGACTGAAATCAACTTTTGGCAAGGCAAGAGTCAATAACTCGAAAAGTGGTCATAAATACGCATAACTAGAAACTAAACCTTGAGGCGGCAAATAAAAAAATCATGCAATATGAAGTGTAATTTGTAATTCAAAAAGCTAGTTATAGTTTGAAAAGGTCATTGAGACAAATCTAATGTTGTATAACACAAGACTTCACCATGGGCGCTTTGCCCCGTGACACGCGTGGGCCCGCTGCCCCCACTAGGTATCATTTCAATTTATATCGTGTCAACATTTTATTTTAAAAGCTAATTGTCTAAACTTGGTCTCAAAATTATCCCTATAAATATTACTTTGAAAAAATAATTCACAGTAATTTCAAAAGCTTCATCTATAGTAATCGAAAAAAACTTTATGTAGCGGCAAAAAAATTTTTATCTGGACTAAAACAGTTATTCGCAAAGAACTTAATAACGCAAACACTTAGCAAAACGTAAATCCGTACACTTCATCCCAGTGAAACTTTCGACAGGCGGTAGAGAACACGGACCAATATCTGCCATACTTAGCGAGAAACCCGCTATGGACCCGTGACCCGCAGTGGGCTCGCTGCCCCATATTACCCTATACTATAAGGGCAATATATCAAGTCAATAGATATTCATAATTTTTTGCATATGAGCATTTGAATTTGTTAAGCCTGTAGTGTACATAAAGAGCAAATCATTTTTTTCATACGTTATTGAGTTGTTGATGAAATTGGTACTCATCACTTCTTTGAAATCTTTTCGCTGATATCAATCATTCACGTACGGTTTTCTGAGCTTGCCGGTTTTCCAAAGTTTGTTCAGTGAAAGCTGCTGGCTCAATTATGATAAACTGAATAGAAATATTTGTTCAATGCGTCAAATTCAATAATTTTCTAATGAACTCACTGCGTGCTATGAATGATTAACCGACATTAAATACAAGCCTGCTGGCGCCGAGAGATCAACTGGCGCTCATGTTAAATATGGAAGTTAAGGCTCAATTTCGATACAACGTGTTCAGTAACAGCTTGAGAACGACCAATCCAGTAAATTAGTCGAGTGTTATGGATAGTAATAATTATATGATAAGTTTAAGCATACTAATAAATTCGGTTAGAATGACTACAGACAGTATTTCATGGTATTGCACAGCTGCTTCTAGTATAATATCTTTAAATAAAGCTACCATACCCCCATGCTATCTGATGGTAAGTGCAGGCAAGAGGCGCTTTGATAGTTACGACTCTGACGTTTATGAATCCATGAAAAATATTGACCACATGCACAGTGAAGTTAACAAACGGGCATCCGACAACGCTACTCTTCCGTTTTCAACGCAACCGTTGACTGTCTAATACGACCGGCCAATTTTATGTTTTTGTCACACCTGTCTCAGACTCGTATATTTGATCATAATTTATTAACATTTTCTTGTGAAGGAAAGTGAATGTTGGGTATATGTATGGTGGAAATTAATATTCTTGTGAAATACAACTAAACTGTTTGGTTCAAAATTTGCATTTCATTTCAATGAACGAGAACTTATTGGCTACAAGCTGTCAGCCATATTAGCTCGATGTCTGCATGCTGGAGATCCAATGCATGGTCAAAGGAAGTCGCTCCTGCATTATTGAGCGTTTATAATGGAAAAGTGTTGAATGTGTTTCTGAACGCACAGCCTAGCAAGAATTAGTGTTGCGTATGATTCATGTTTCGTTTGAGCAGCCATGATACCCAAGTTTGACAATATAGCGCTCAACCGGAGATCACATGAGATCAGTGTGGTTATAGCAAATAATTTGCATGTTTTGTTCAGTAAATGTGATTATTTGCCTAATCATATCATCCACACAAGGGTGCTAAAATGTAAAATTTTCTTTGGAACGTTGCCACTGCTGTAACGCCGTAGAATGAAACCGATGCTTAAGGCCGGAAGTAAATTTTCGCTTACGTCTGCCTTGTCCTTGTAAGTGAAAAACTAAAGAGACTGCGCACGTGATGTCAGTAGGAGGCTATATGATAACGTATCTCGGATCAGACTCCTTGCTGTTGTCGATTCATCGATTGCCTGGGCAATCCCAGCTAGTTTAGAGGTAAGCCTTCTTCTATATAATCTGATATACTCATATTTTTGAGATGACAATTATGTAGGCCTTACTTTCACAATCCCAATTAATTTGAAACCACATCATATGTCAATTTCTACTGACTATACAATTCATCTGCAATATTTCAGGAATAACCAGAGTATGCTGAGTATGCCGCCAAGTATGCTGATGGTAAGTCTCGGTACCAGGCCTCTTTGTAGGAATAGCGTTGACAACGGTTCATGTGTCCGTAGACAAAGGGGCTTAACGCATGTACGGGGAAGTGAACAGACGGGCATCCCGGCAATAGTGTCCTTCAGTTCGCTTGTTTAATTTGAATGAACCAATCGCTTGCTTAATTTTAATGAATTGAAGTAAGCAAGTTGTTCACTACCTCTCTCAACACTCTACTCTCCTTGAATAAATATGGACATGGATAAAATTATTCATGTGAACAGTGCTGCCATGACATACAAGTCTGCTGAAGTAGCGTGTTCAACTTTATCCAAGGCTCAATCATAGTTAGCGCTCAAACTTCTCCATGATTTAATAATATGTTCAGTAAATGTAGATATGAAAAATTTGACTTTCGTTTGGATAATCCGAGGAAAAATTTATTTATGAAGATATAAATTTTTCTGTCCCAAATGGGACTTTGAAGCATCAAATGCAAGTTTTAGATATATGGTGCAGCGATAATGTTCTTATAATTAATTTTGTTAAAGAGCTGGCGCTTGTTACTTCCCACTCATGACTTCTGAAAATCCACAAATGTTGCTTCCCCAACACTAGCGTAAACAGAACATGCATGTAACAGTAGAGACACGAGTAACAGTAACGCTTTTCCGACACAGAATTGCGTTCACCTGCACGCGCGAGACACCCTAAGAGTCTTTGGCGGCTCGTAGGCTGTGCTTGAGTGTCAGGGTGGATTTTACAGAGCTAATCCGCTAAATTATTGCGCCTACTCTAGCCTCTATCATTATATTATCTTAGGAGAGACGATGCACTTAGATTTTGATCCGTTTTTAATTAAGATAATGAGAATTTTTACCATTTTCTTCGCAGCAATTGTAGCGTCTGTGTTGATTATGCTAGATCTGGCGTATCGCCGATTCTAGACTTCCTAGATTGTTTTTGCAGCTTGCCAAGGATTTGAGCCTAGACCCTAGCAACCCTTCGCCCTAGAGTATGTAACGCCAGTGCTGGAGGAGAGTTGATTAGAAAAATACTGGGGAGTTACGATAAAGTATTGAATTTCGAGTAGCACGTAGCACATGCTGCTTGAAAGGCAAATATGAACTCAGATAGCATTAATTAGGCACGCATTTGACTTACTTAATTAGTCGCCGAGAAAGTTGTATGTAGAAATGTAAGAGTCTACGACTCCTATGTTTGTCTTTTGTTCATTCCAAAATTGGAATTATGTTGTCCATTTTGCGTGTGCAAAGAAATACTGTAAGGTGTTGACATTTGGATGTTCATGAAATTGCACTTATTGAATAAAAGCAACTCTTGCCCTTAAGATAATTGGAGAAGATTCCATGAATGGCTCTATATACAGAATGGCTCTGTGCTCTTCATAAGTCTAAGAAAAATATTTGACTTGTAAATAAATTGCCTCACCAAAAAGTTTCTAATTTTTGGGTATGTCTTTGTCTTATGCTAATCGACGATAAACAAATTATAATCCATAAACAGGGTCTCTGAATATTGCGGTACACCGAAAATAAAGAGCAACAAAATGTACTTGCCGCTCCTACTTATACCGGTCTTAAGATTATGAATGACGTCATCACGTCTCGCCAGTTCTAAGAGTTTTACGTCACAAAACAATCGATATTTCCTCGAAGAAGAATTAACGCTAATGTAACTCTTGACTTCTCGTCCAAGTTCACTGATTACATGACGTATCCGCATTATTTGAGGACTGACTGACATAAACGGGATATCATGAATGAGTCGGATGGATCAAATTCACGCATGCGAGTTTGACAAGCCTGATATTTCCATTTAAAGTGTACTGAATTTATTTTTTTAGCGTGACATTCCTTTCATTACTGAAAACTTTTTTGTCAATATCTATCACTAACATTCGGTTATTATGGCCATGTCGGTTAACCGAAGTTTATTCAGTGAACGCTACATAATTATGATGCGCTGAAGAGAGATGGGAGTACACTACAACTCTCAACTCTAAGCCCGGCATGGATAAATTTTTAGAATTATTTACGTCGTTTGTGTTGCCGTGGTATACAAGTCTGTTGACTGACGCTTAGAACCCGAGTAGGGTAAAAGTCATAGTCAGGGCTCTCAGTTCTGTTTGTTCAGTAATAGCTTACATATAATTAAACCCACTGTTTCATCACGCGAAAGTTGTAAGTAATATTCCGACTGTAAAATTTCAACTGCCGCACTCGCAGCGACGTTGTAGATGAGTTTGCGTTCACTGGTATTCAAATGTTCGCTTATGAGGTAGTTATTGCTATAGTATTTGATATAATAAACTAACTTCTTTTACTTATACCCCTAGCAGTTATAAAAATGTTGCTTTCCCAACAGTAATATGAGAGATACGAGGAAAGACGCAGGTTGCAGCATCGTGCTGGTGATGTATAGTTATGCTAACCTGCACACGCGAGACGCATTAAGACGCACTTGATTGTGCTATCATTTCGATACGTTCTTGTCGTTTGTTCTCATTGTATGGTGCAAAATACACTAGGAAATTTATAGATGTGGGCTTTTATACGGCACAAAATACGTGGATACCCGGAGAATAAAAACAAGTGTAGATAATTTAGTTCTATTCTATTATTAGTTTGCTGACACCGCAAGTATAAAATAATTTTAAAGCGAAAAAGATCATATAAATTCATTATACTTCATTGAAAACGTTTTGAGGACCATTTCCATTATCAGATCAATACTTGTATTGATCCAGATTTGAAACTGATGATTAAGCTGGTCTCAAACTTTTTCAATGAAAATCTGTCGAAATATATCTTCATAACTTAACCTCATAACTTTCGTCTCTACCGTTGAGATTCATCTCAAGTGCAGTCCATCACTCAAGTTTATTCAGGTTAAATTATTGTAAAGCAAGTTGCTCATCCATCAGTGCGGGACTCGCGCGGTCACTCGCATTACGCGGCGCTGTTGAGCGAGCAACTCAATGGCCGTCACTGCGACGTGATCGGTCGGGGTCGCCTGCCGAAGACCACCACTGCCCTGGATGTAATGGACCATCATGATTCCTGCCTTCCGGAACGTAGCCTTCAACACGTCAAGCCGTCCGTATGTAGGACGTGGGTCGAACCAGCCCTCGGTCGAACGGCCACTTGTCGGAGGACGATAAATTTTGGAACAGAACTATGCTATCTGAAACCTAACCTCAGATACGGTAAATGTAAAATTACGTAATTTAACGATGCCCGGAAGTCAGATTCGATCCGCGGCCTGGTGGTGCACGGCAGGTTCTACGCAAGGCCAGAGGAGGACAAAGCCGAGTGGTTCACGGCTGATTGGTGGATGTCCGGAGAGATCCAAGGTGTTCGATTCAGGGCTTATTGGTGCACAAAATTGGTGGTGCACGGCTGCGCTCCCATCGGTCGGTATCGTTTCTTTTTTTTCATTGATGTCAACCATTAACATTAACCAATTTTAATCGAGTTTTCTTTTCCGAATGGACTTATTATTGAACGAAAAACTTAATGGCCGTCATTGCTGCGAACGATTGTCCTGTCTGTCATCTAACACTCATAATAAAGACAAGTTCCATGGATGGTAAAGTGATTAATTTTAGGACGAGGTTTTTTAAATAGTTTATTTTACTTGTATCATAATTGCCTTATGGTATTATGCAGTTCTTAATGTTATACGCCTTATATCACTTATACTAGGATTTCCTGCCACATTCCTCCTTCTTATTTCGTCCTTCCCATTGAAACGAAAATTCTTAGACGAAAAGCACGAAATTCTTCGGCGAAAATTCACTACTGTATTGTGTCGAATCGCCTGAATTATTAAGTGGGAGCGTTATTGTTCACTATAAATAAGACAAGTCATTTTCCTTGACAACGCCGAGGAGGCGCGCCCGGCCGGGATCTGCTAAAAGGATAGCCCCCTACATACTTCACGTATGTAGCCCCTACATACTTCACGTATGTAGCCTCCTACATACTTCACGTATGTAGCCTCCTAAATACTTCACGTATGTAGCCTCCTACATACTACACGTATGTAGCCTCCTACATACGATCACGCATATAGCCTCCTAAATACTTCACGTATTTAGCCTCCTACATACATCACGTAAGTAGCCTCTTACATACTTCACGTATTTAGCCTCCTACATACTTTACGTATTAAGACTCCTACATACTTCACGTATGTAGCCTCCTACATACTTTGCGTATGTAGCCTCTTACATACTTCACGTATGTAGCCTCCTACATACTTCACGTATGTAGCCCCCTACACACTTCACGTATGAAGCCTTCTACATACTTCACGTAAGCAGCCTCCTACATACTTCACGTATGTAGCCTCCTACATTCTTCACGTATGTAGCCTCCTACATACTTCACGTGCACCGCAATCATCGTGAGGTACGTTAACCTGCTACCACGTAGGCTCCTACTTAGATAAGAGGCTGACCGGTTTCAATAATCCTATGATTTATGATCACGTTGCTAAAATAACATTGAATAAATAACATTTTAAAGCTCGTAATCTTCCTCAAATTGAGTGCGTGGAGGCTGGGGACGTCAAATTATGGTTTGCTTCTCTTTGATGATCATAAATTTTATGACAGATATTTATATACGGCCCGTATGCTACTCGGTAACTATAGCGTTCAAGTAATCTTGTACTGCGTCACTATTCTTTGATCTCGGCGTTTTACTTAGTTTAATTTCGTTGAATTTGATCCTGACTATTAAGATCATCAGATTATGTTTCAGAGGCTCCGTCAGATCAAATAGATTTTCGAAACGTTTCATCTACCGTTTGCGACACGTGAGTCGCCCTTCGGCGGATACTGGATCAACTCGCCGCTCCTTAATAAAAACCGTGTAGTACTGGTCAAAACTACGATAAATAAGTGATAAGAAATAACTACAAAGC
Organism: Hyalella azteca; assembly: GCF_000764305.2. Classification (NCBI taxonomy): domain Eukaryota; kingdom Metazoa; phylum Arthropoda; class Malacostraca; order Amphipoda; family Hyalellidae; genus Hyalella; species Hyalella azteca. Next base: position 15,836 of record NW_025940074.1, read on the forward strand.
TGATCTGATCCCGCCAAAAAGATTAGTTCAGTTTTATATATAGAGTAGATCGTTTCTATTGGAGGTAGGCGACAAGACTGCAGTGCGACCCATGTAGTAAAAATTCTAGCCCTATCGTGCTATCTATTGCAGTACTTCCTCTATATGCGTCGCCGCTATGGCATCACTTCAAAAAGTATTATTAATCCTAAGACTTTTTCAGCACGAATAACTAATTCTAACACGAAATATTTCTACTTCCTTAAAATGTGTGATTGGTGACTGGATTGGTCCTACTGAACAAACTAGGGATATTTGTAGCGATAACTACGTTATTTTGACAGAGCTGAACTCCAGATCTAGGCCGACTTATGTCTCATGGCTATGCAGACAAAATAAGTCATTATAACCAATTATTCTTGCTAGGTACGGCGTGAAGAAACTCAGTTATTATTCTTCCATTATCAACCTACAATGTTGAAGCAAGCGATTCCGCTGACTGTGGGTCATACCATCAAAATTCGCTCAATTACAAGTGGCTGCTAAGTACACGTAGCGACCGATATTTTTCTCGCCTTGAGTTAAGCTTGAAAAGCCGTCAGTGATTGGCTGGCAGATTTTCGAACTGTCAACTATTTCTGAAAGTATTTTCCCTGACATCGGATCACCAGCATGAGACTTTGAGCGAATCATGCTGGTAGCTAGTAGTAAATTAATTTTCGTGCATTAGACTTTAATTTAAATTTGGAGAAAAAAAAAATTGGTTTATATCACGAGACCTAAATTTGTAACCATATCTTTCTTACAGTCTTCCGTAACTTTGGAGATATTATTTAATATTAGTATACTGAGTAATATTAGTAATTCCAATACTGAGGCTAAGTGCGTATAGCTTCAGTTGGTGCTTTATTTGCAGGCTTTATGGCTTGATAATAATCTGATAACAAATTAATTTAACATTTGAATGTTTAAATAATCAGGGCCTAGAACGCCACCGTTTCTTCCAACAATTGCAATTTTTTCTTCCGTAAGGGCATTATAGTTCCCAATAAATTGAACTTCCTCACTCGTATACTAATACGTCGTTTGTAAAATACTTATGAAAAGTCGTCCTAGCGGCGATGCTCTAGAAGGCAACTGGTCACTCGGCTGTGTGCTGCTGCCATTTGGCCGCATCCAATTGCATCCTGCATCATTTTAACTTCCATCCCCTGAATTAATTGCTTCAAAAATTATCGCAATTTATTTTACTTTATTCGTGCAAGTCTTCACTTCGTAATGTTTTTCCTTCGTAAAGCGAACCTATTTTCTCATTCAAATGAACGGAAAAAAACTGCAATTCGTGTCTGATTTCACCAAAAGTTACCTTTTTAAGTATATCCTGCGCAGAAAATAGGATGAAAAAGAATTATTATTACGCATAACACCTATTACCTGAAATTCGGCATAATTGGATGTTTTAGCCATTCACACGCATCTCATAATGAGGGTAACTTTCTGATCGAACGTAGATGCTGGGAAGCATTACGAACTACGAATGACTTATGAAACAATCAAAGTCACCACATAATTTGTCATCCGAGCTGAGCTAATAATTAAATAATATGCGTTTAAAAATTACTGTTTTAAGACGACACTTCTAAAGAATCCAGTGTCTACGGTGTTACATACGTACAAAAAATTTCTAATTTTATTATGAAATATTAAAAATATTATTTGATTTTGTTAAAAAAAATCAAAATTTTCAAAATTATTTATTCTGTCAATTGATACATGCATCGTCTCCGACTTTACGCAAGTGTGCAAAATTTCAGATCGATTGGACAGGTAGAAGTGTGTTAAATAGCGATTATGAGTTATGTAGCAGACAAAATTATTTTTTTTTATTTTTTAATATCAAAAATAAAATTTTTAAAATTTTAAAAATTATTTATTCTGTCAATTGATACATGCATTTTCGCCAACTTTACGCAAGTGTGCAAAATTTCCGATCGATTGGAGAGGTAAAAGTGTGTTATATATTGATTATAAGATTTTTAGCAGACAGACAAATAAACAAGAGAAGTGTTGTTAAAAACTAAGTTAATGTACTGTTCGAATATAATGGTTTGTCGCAGGGTGCAGGTTGACATCAGCGGACAGCTGTTGCAAATCTTCCTTAGTTATCGCTATATCGCTAGGTTAGTAATCATCTCTTCTTCCTTCTCCAAAAACAAAGATTTATTCCAAGTAATATTCTCCAAAACAAATATTTATTCGGCATCAGTTTAGCATTCAGGTTAAGCTGATACACAATGGACGCAGCTTGTGTTGCCAATATTCAAATTCGATGCAATGTTTTAAATCAACTTTGAATATTACGTAATTTTACTGCCTAAAGGCTTTCTCTATAAAAAATATTGAGCGACGTTGTAGGATGTGTTGATATTCAAGCAATTCTCAGACGGCAAATCAACACTTGATTTAAGCTGGAATAAGTAGAATAAGTTGTATCTTATCATACTTAATGCACAAGTAATTGGTGAATTATGTAAATGCACGGTTTGAATTTAATGGTGCGCAGCAGGAAGTAGGTGGATGGCATCTGACTACGGTTACAAATAGTTGCCAGTTATCGCCAGATTAGAAACATACTATTATTACCAACCGATATCATTACAATTCATTGTTATAGGCATATACCTTACGTGTTTGCGTACCAGCGGCAGTTGCAGTTTAAACATTCACATTTATTTTAACGATAGAAATTATAAGATAAACTATCAGAAGAAAAAAACCTTGTAAAAAGCGGCAGAAAGTCAATTCTCAAGTGAATTCGATTCTAAACTCGCTTGTTGAATACTGCCCGTTGGAATTTTTGAAAAATTCTTATGGATTTAGAAATGGTCGACATTGAACTCGTACTTCAGTAGATAAGTGTAGCTTTATTCTTATTTGCCAGATTTTGAATATTGAAATAAGGCTGGTGAATTAATTCCGACTGCCACTCCCCAACGTCAGATTCTCGACATCGATACATGTCCGACTTTTCATAAATACTTTACGAAAGACGTATTATAATACTTATTATAGAAGACTAATTTATTACAGACTCTATTGCTTTTACTGAACAAACAATTCCAACTGTGGGTCATAACTACCCGGATAGGTTAACTGTTGTCAATACTGAGTTTGAAAAACCTGTTACTTGAATTTAGTGCGAATTAATTATTATTTCGAATGCGAAATTTGTTATTCCGGATTTGTATCTTTCTAGCATCAGTCATTCAATTTATTTTATTTAATTATTCATAACATATTTGGTGATATCAATCATTCTTGCAAGGTTAATTTAGTTATACCGGTAATTTGGAATTTGCTCAAAAGCCTCTGATTACGATGCGCTGTCGGAGACAGGTGTTCACTGAGTCTGTTAACTCGCTGCTCACATCGATAAATGTTTATTGTTATTCATGTTTTCAGTGTTGTCACGAAGTATTGTAACTCATGTTTTCTGTGATGTCACGAAGTAAATCTGCCTGTACGAGGTACACCTTATAACAGAAAACTTATTTCCTGCTTGCTATCAATCATACAGGCTCGACGTTTCTCCACAGATGATCTTATGAATGGTCAGTGGAAGTAACTTGCATCGGTATTGTGCATTGATTATACAATAGTATTAAATGCGTTTCTGAACGCTATGATTACCAAGAATCAATGTTTGAATCATTTTGGCTGTGCAGCCATGATAGTCGGCCAACGCTTAGTGCTCAGCTGATGAAGAGTATGAATAGCGTAGTTACCGGTCAAATTTGGCTTCATCTGTTCAGAAGGAGCAATATGGACGCCAATAATGCGCGCCTTAGTATCTTACTCTTATTGTCTGAAACCTGGAAGAACGGAATATTTTTGAAATGTTGCCCTCGCGGCAACGCTGAAGTACGTAATTTGTGTTTGAGAGCTCAGATGTACTTCAAAGGTGGTGTAGGAAAATGCATTTAACATAACATTGTTGGTCATCAAACTCGCTTGTTCATTTTTTTTCTTATTCATCAACAGGTTAGTAAATTAACACAGTCTTTAGCTTTTAGGGCATCGTATTTGTGTGCGACGAGTTCAAGTTAGGTTGTCATCTGTGTTGTTAGGATAGGAGCTTTGGCAGTAATTGTGCTGTGCGGAGCTGTGGAGTCGGTGCGCGCAGTGCGTCGATGATGTTAGGTGGGAAATGACTTTATGTCGATATTATTAGTTGTGGATTAATATAATAATATATTTTACTGGAGTTGTATGTACTCAGATATATACTTATTAACTAATTATTACTTAAGGTTACTTTTAAGTTGTAATTTTTTATTGCTTTGGGGGTGTGACTGGCGTGTCCAAAATGATGGGAGTCTCCAAAGAACTGCTACTCCGGACTGTCGAGTAGTGCGAGAGTTGCCGATCTTTTGTTTTGGATGCAGACATTCGCGAGCACATAAATTCAATGTAAATAATAATGGCTGACCCATTTCAATTGACGTTCGATTAATATCCACATTGTTATGTATGTGTCTGCCGCCTTGAAGCTCGTAATCTTGTTGAGGTTCCTCGCAGGTTGAGGACGACAAAGCTGGAGGCGTTGAAAGGTGGTTTGCTTGTCTTTGATAATCACAAACATCATTGCAAATATCCATTCACTGCATGTGTGCTACATGACAGATTCACAGTATCAGTTGATAGCCTATAGGTCTTCAGCTTACGGTCATACGTTTAAGCCAGGTGTTCACATCACATTACAACTGTCTTCCAATTCTAGGCAGGTCTCCAGCCATGATTATCATCATAGATGCACATCGGTGTGTAAACTCTCGTACATAATACACATAAAGAACGATAAAATTGTACTGGATGCTACTTCAGGCTTAATTTCGTGAGATTATCATAAAATGGAGTTGACATTAATCTTTATGTAAGAGTCAACCATATAATCATTTTTTCCTATATTATTTGAGGACTGACTATAGTATTGACAAATATTTGGAGCAAATGTGACTCATTCATATATTCGCCTCGGATTTGATAAAATCCGTGTCATATATATATTGTAAATTCGCTATATCTTAAATCCTGGCTTGATCTTTTAATTCCTGACTTGTACTTCAACAAATTTGCTAATTTTAGTCATTTAAAATCTTGTAGTAATGCTGCATGCCGGTTTACTGAAGTTTGCTCCATGAAAGTCACTTGTTTAATTATAATGAATCGAAGTAACCAAGTTGTTCGCTCCATCTCTCAACACTGCTCTCCTTGAATAAATGTAAACGATGAAATTATTCATGTGAACTGTGCTACCATGGTATACATGTCTATGACGGTGAGTGCTCATTGGCATTCAAGACATATATCATAGTTAGCAATCCAACATTATCAGGTTTTTATTGTATATTCAGTAAAATTATATATAAGAATGATTCAACTGTAGATAAAATTAAGTAAAATGTATAATAAAAATTTACCGTGTATTGTTTGTCCCAGACGGATAAAATCAAATTAGGTTGGTGCGTGCAAGGAAAGGTTTATTTTTTAGAAAGATAGTGTTTTTAAGAATTAATTGTATTCACGAACTGGTGTCTGTTGCTTACGATAAATCACTTCCGAAAATATAAAAAGAATATTTTTTAAATATATATACAAAGATTTGTTTAAATTATATCTGATGCTCTTGTATAGCGTAAAGAAATTTAAAAAATACAGAAAATGAAAATTTTTTAACAATATGTAAAAAGAATTCTTTAAATTAATTCGGGATTTATAGATCATTATTTTCTAGTTAATTGCAAACTGCACTTGTTTGAAAGCTACAAACAAGACGCGTTCAACAAAGCTAATACTATGGATGTACATGCAAATATTTTTTGTGTAAGGCTGTCTCGTACTTTTATGAAATTACCATTTGATAATAATATATCCAAATTTCAATTTTAAAAATGGTATTTATTAATTATTCTTTGCGTTAATTGCAAAGTGTTTGCACTCGTTTGCAAGCTACAAACGATGCGCGTTCTGGAAAACAAATACCACGGATGTACATGCATTGTTTTTGCGTTAAGCCGTTTTGAACTTATATAGAATAAATATTTTTTAAATATATAAATATAAAAAAACTCGCATTTATAGCTCACTATTCGCGTTAAACTGGTCAAGAATAAGTCTAAAGACGCATGGTGGTACCCTAAGTGCAACTAATTGGCAATGGTAAATTAAGCTGAAACAATATCAAGCAACTTTGGCGACATATTATTTTTTTTCAATACATTTTACTTACTTGGCTCCCCCGAACAATGGGAAAGCTGAGACAATATCAAGCAACTTTTTCGACATATTCTTCTTTTTTTAATAAATTTTACTTATTTGGCTCCCCCGAACTATTTAAATTTCCAATATAAGCCATCTTAAAAATTTATCTTCTCTTATGATTTTCAAGTTACAGCATTGAGAGGTATACCATTCGATTCGTAAAATCACGATATAACGATTCACAATTGATTTTTTTTTCCTAATAGTTTGGATAATATTTTGCAAAAAGGGTGGATGCAAAAATCAAGCAACCACCGAAACCCCCCTTGCACCCAGACATATATGAATTTGGAAAAATCAATTGGCGAATCGCTAGATATAGTTTTTAAGAATCGAATAATATGTCTCTTGATTTTTCTGCACGTTAATTGTAGGATTTGTTAGTATTCTGCAGTGCCCCCAATTTTTTATTTTATATAAATTTCTCGTTCTAATAAATTTTTACCAAATATTTGCACGATCAAAAGGGCTTAGATTTCTCTTTAACATATCTTTACCACCTTTCATGATATTCCATCGATTGAACGAAAAGTTTTCGTCGGGCGAAATCGCGTTTTTTATACTCCTCTATCGAATTTATCTCATGTATTTCTCATCCATGTTGACTGATTATATTATCTGACTGGATTATTTCAGGGCTAACTCCTATATAAACAATCATCCAGGAGTCCAAACGTTGACCATGACACTCTAAATGCATGAGTACGAAAGCCTCTGGTATTTAGTGCAAATTGATGATCAATTCAGACGCACTGTTTTGTATTCTGGATTTGTACTTCATAGCACCATTGATAGCTTATTTGAAAATATAAATCAGTCTAATGAGATTAATTTGGTTATGCCCGTTATCCGAAGTTTATTCTGGTGAAGACGCTTGCTAAATTAAAATGAGCTTAAGAAGAATAGGTGTTCACTAGGCCTGTAAATTCTCCACGCACCACGGGAATATGCTCTGAATTATTCAAGTTGTCTGTGTTATAACGGAATAAGTCTTCCTGTACGCAGAAGCTCAAATGGCGCTTCAGTTAATGGTTTTCTTAATCAGGCAGACTTGCTACTTGCAATCTGCCCTTTTAAGCTCGATGTCTCTTCCCTGATGATCTGATGCATGGTCAGTGGAAGTTTCTTGCTTTTTCATTGTGCGTTAAGAATGGGAATGTGTCATCCGCGTTTCTGAACTCACCGCCAAGCAAGAAAGAATTTTGGAATAATTAATTTTTGTCTCTCAGTTTCACAAGTCAGTCGACGCTCATGCTATCGATATGTTTAAAATAAAAATGACATCACTTGTCACTAACGGCCACGCTCCATTTTCCGCTAAGGTTTACTGATAGCATGATCATATAACTTATAATTGATTTGCCATAACTTATTTGCTACCTACAATCAGCCATTTAATCTTAATGTTTCTACGCTGATGATCCGATGCATGCATGGTCAGCAGCATTCATTTGCTTCTTTATTGAGCGTTGATAATTGAAAAGTGTTGACTGCGTTTGTAAACGCACTTCATAGCTCGAATTAATGCATGGTATGATAAATTTTGTTTGTGCAACCTGACGCAGAGCGCCAAGATAGCATTGAGTTCGAATAAATTAGTTAACGCTCAAAATTTTTTTTATTTGTTCAGTAAGTGGAGATAGGAAACTGGTCGATCATATAATAACTGGAGAAAAAAGCGTAAATTACAGTAGTAGTATAGTTTGGAATCGTATATGACTGAACTTCCTCATGAGGTATAAAGGAAGTGAACTCGTATGTAAAGGATGATTGCTTGCAGAAATATCCAAATTATGTGGGCCATCAAATTTGCCTGTTTCTTTTTTTACTTAGTTGGCAAAAATGGAGATCTGTGATTAGTTCAGAAAGCTTTAGATCTTTATGGCGAACACGCCGATTTATCATGGACGTACTTTGGGATTTTTTTTATTCGCTGCCACACCTTCTTATAATTCTTGTTTGTCGTTTGATTACTCATATTTTCAGTTATGTTTAATTACGTTCAAAATGCCTGTTCGCCCAAGCTTTAATTAGGAGGCTGACTCTGAATTGCTCTTGGGTTAGGCCTTTTGTTCTGCAGTGACCACCTTGGCCTCAGGCCAAGGTGGTCACTGCAGTTAATCGAATTTAAAACTTGAATCTTTGTTTCCTGCCAGTAAGCATGGTGGGGGGCTAGTCTGGTACTGTCCGCCTCACAAGGGGAATACTTAATTATTAGATTGTTTTTTATCTGTTTGTCTTTCTTTTTATTTATTGCTAGTTCTTATTGTCTACTATTGGAATTTTCGTTACGAGCAGTGAAAATGCATTATGATGAACTTTCTTTTTCATTCACTCAGCACTCCCCTACCCTCACCTCTCCTCGAAATGTACCTGAGTAACTGAAGCTACAGCTTCAGCCCAATCATTCATTTCATTCACGGGACCAAGAGTAAAGTGTTTCATGGCTACGTCTCAAGATCATGCATAGCACACGCATTTCAAACGTATATAAGAGACGTATGCATTTGAACGTATTCGCGTGGAAGTAAACAGTCTGCCGTACGGTCGTCCTTCAGTCATGAACGCTACAATTTCTTGCAAAATAATCGCGCTAGTATATTTATTTTACTTATAATTTACGAATAAAATGTTAACTCAGTGCGTCGATCGGCTTGATTTACACGCAATGAAGCCAGAAACATTTTTGTCTCTCCTTCTTTCTCCCACCTTTTCGATCTGCTGCAGTAATATTGCAAACCAGCATTTCAATTTCTCCCCTATATGTTGAGAAAAAGGTTGTATGCCTAAAACAAAATAATCTGGCAACGATTTTTTCTGTTGCCATATGCCACACACCTGGTGCCAGCAAACCCTCGTTGTATTCAGATATAATTATTTAATGTGCTAATAATAATCGCTAAAATTGAGATTACATGCAACAAATGATACGCTCTAACGGCTAATATGCAATCTTAGTATTGCGCGGTGGTACCTTGTGGTGCGGGGCGGCTGTACGGGACCTCCTAGTGGTACGCGACCAGAAAATGTTTGGGTACTACTGACGTAGCTTCACATACTTGGCTTGTTGAGTGGTTGCCTAACGCAATATAATTCTACATATAGAACTTTTTGCTTCAAATAAATGAGATAAAAGAATTATATTCACTCAAGTATTTTTATAGCACGATTCCTTTGTTACATCTAAAAGCTTTGCACCATATTTAAATCAATGTATATAAATTCCCTCTATAGTATTTGTACGCTGCAATGTAAACAAGTTACCATCAAAGCTATTATAAAGATACGGATTAGTCCTGTATTAAGCTGGTGAAGCACAACCTACGAGCCACCAAAGACTCCATCAGCCGCTCAAAGGAATAGATCAATCGAGCGCTCCATCGCTTCAACTTGACAGGCTTCACCGCATCTACAGAACTTCATTCTATAGTTATGCTAATTCCTGGAAAAATGAGGCCATGATTAACATTCACCCATAGTAAATATAATTGTGTAAATGCTATTTTATTACCTACCAAATCAACTTTACGACTTCCGCTTTACGCTCATTCTCTTTAAAATTCTTTCATATACAATCAGAATTCGAACAAGCACCTACTGAACAAATGAAATAATATTGAACACTAACTATGATAAATCCTTTGGGCTCCTGTAGAACAATACGCGTCAGCAGACAAAGAGGATTCTGGCCGTTTCTCGTCAAGTTTTGAGTCATATATGCGACGTGCCCTAGTTTAAGAATGCATCTCATGTGCCATTTTCCGTGTTTTCCCCAGAGACTTGGGGGGGGGGGGTTAACATTAAATCTGAAGTGTTTCATATCATATCAATATTTAATCACTAATTTATTTTGCGAATAATGTTATTTATGAATATTTCTTGTTCATTCTATTGCGCATTTGCTTCGTATTCTGCGGTTAAATTCTTTATCGCGAGTCCTCAATTTGCGGTTATTTCTCTGTTTCATGAAGGCTCCGAAGTCCGAAGTACAGACAAGGCAAGATTTTGTATGAATGATTTAGATGGCAGAACACAGGGCCTCTATTGCGTGTTTATTTTTATTCGAAGTTTGTTGTATTACTGTTGTTTTAATTTACCTCTAATATCCAACTTTGCTTAATATTTGGCCGTACGATTATGGTTTAACGTCTGGGGTCACCGAAGGCGATGTTTTCTTACATATTTATTGAATGCGCCCATTTAACTGACAATATCAATAATTTTGTGAATATATTGTGACAACATGAATGTATTGTGAGTTCACTTCCTTTATGCCTCATGAGGTAGTTCGCTCACATACGTTTCAGCGTCCCCGCTATCGTTACGTTTCAAAATTATTATATCACCTTACGCTTTTCCTTCAAACATGGATTATGATTGATTGGTTTCCTATCTGCACGTACTGAACAAATAACAAAAATTTTGAGCGGTAACTAATTTATTCACACTCGATGCTGCCTGGGTGCTCTGCATCAGCAGACTTGTGTATCACGGTTGCACAAACAAAATTTATCATGTCATGCATTCATTGGAGCTATGAAGTGCGTTTACAAACGCAGCCAACACTTTTCAATTATCAACGCTCAATAAAGAAGCAAATGAATTCTACTGACCATGCATGCATCGGATCATCAGCGTAGAAACATTAAGATTAAATGGCTGATTGCAGTTAGCAAATAAGTTATGGCAAATCAATTATACGTTATATGATCATGCTATCAGTAAACCTGTAAACCTTAGCAGAAACTGGAGCGTGACCATTAGTGACTAGTGATGTAGTTTTTATCTTGAACATATCGATAGCATGAGCGTCGACTGACTTGTGAAACTGACAGACAAAAATTAATTATTCCAAAATTCTTTCTTGCTTGGCGGGGCGTTCAGAAACGCGGATGACACATTTCCATTCTCAACGCACAATGAAGAAGCAAGTGACTTCCAATGACCATGCAACAGAACATCAGGGAAGAAACATCGAGGTTAAAATGGCAGATTGCAGGTTACAAGTCTGCCTGATTAAGAATTTTTTCTTAGGCGCCATTTGAGCTTCCGCGTATAGGAAGACTTATTCCGTTACAACACAGACAAGATGAATAATTCAGAGCATTTTCCTGTGGTGCGTGGAGAATTCACAGGCCTAGTGAACACCTATTCTTCTTCAGCCCATTTTAATTTAGCAAGCGTCTTCATCAGAATTAACTTCGGATAACGGGCATAACCAAATTAATCTTATTAGACTGATTTATATTTTCGAATAAGCTATCAATGGTGCTATGAAGTACAAATCCAGAATACAAAACAGTGCGTGTGAAATGATCATCAATTTGCACTAAATACAAGAGGCTTTCGAACTCATGCATGTATAGTGTGATGGTCAACGTTTGCACTCCTGGATGATTGTTTATATAAGAGTTAGCCCTGAAATGATCCAGACAGATGATATGATCAGTAAACATGGATGGGAGTTACATGAAATTCATTAGGTAGAATAAATTAAATAAATGACGAGATAGAGCGTGTTCGCCGAGTCATGGCGCGCGCGTTAGAAGCAGCGCTAGGCAGAGCACGCCTAGCAGCATGGGGCGAGCCTTAATCCTCGTATCACCGAAACTGCGATCGGCTACAAGTTCAGCTACCGCTTGCTAATACGAATACTTTGTGTCTATATTATTCAGGCCTCCGGACAAATCGATGTCAGACTTATTTTAACGTTGAAAGTTATGGCTTGTAGCGATTGCTGGAAAAAAGAAGACATTTTCGGCATTCTAAAAACATCTGATCATTTCTACAATGGTGATTTGAGAACTTTTCAGAGAAAAATTGATTACGTACGAATGATAATTAATCCAAGAAATTAAGTCCCTGCGTGTGTTTTGAAAACAGCTTCGATCATGAATGTAACATACACCTATTCCTACATTTAGATTAACGGCTGTTGGAAGTCTGCTTCTTGAGTCTCACCACGCATAGTGCCGGCTAGATGCTGCCTGCTGTGCCATGAATATCACAAAAAGCAAGTATGTTACAAGCTCACTAGCATGAGAGACATGCTTAAAACAAAAATTTGTTGTTCGCTGGCTCCTCGCGCCTGAACGACTAAAGTTATAACCGACATGCAAGTTCAGTCATAAGCGTTAGAAGTGCCACTCAAGTCTAAATTCAGTCACGGTAGTGTTCAATGAAATTAACTTTCTTGGCTTCTATTGTTTAAATTCGAGAAGGAGGCATAAGTGAATATAGTTTTTTATGTGTCTCGGAAGTATTGCAAATGAGCCAATGTCATGTCAAATTTCATGCACACTCACATACGTGTCTGAAAGAAGCCAGATCGCAACCTGTGCCCTTGTTCTATTCGCGCACTCGCTTTTCATTTACATTAAATGCAATGGCAACTAGGTTATTAAAACACTTTTTTAATTGCATCCCGTTTTAAAATATTATGGTATTTGGTCACAACCTCAATTGGAAAAATACCAAATTAAATTCTATTTAATAATCCCTATCATGGGGATGAGAGAAACTCGTTCAGTACAATTCTTTTTTGCATTCAGCATGTAACTTGGTTTCACGGCTACGACAGCCTGCTTAATTTTCAGTCACTTGACATGCTCGGGAACTTTACACATTAGTTAATTTAATTAATTTGTTGAGTTGAAAACTTTTCTGTAATGCCAGCGTTGGACATGACTGTAATATTTTAGAGGTGCAACATGATCGCTGCGTATTAACAATAAGTGTGTAACATCTTACTGTGACATATTAAAGCACCAAGGTTCATATATATTAATTTAAAATATGTTCGTTAATTTTTATTCGATAAATATTTTATTAGAGTACTCGTGCCTATATGCATCAGAAGCGCGAGCGATTTAAATGTTATCATTTAGATGAATAAAATTGATTTGAAAATTCTACTGTTCTGCATCCGTACGGATCCTATAATATTGTGTCAGTCTTTTTTGAGCAGCGTATCTTGATCTCCCCCAACTAAATTGCGGCGAGACGTGAAAAATGTTGCAGCGCTATAGCAGGAACTTTAGTACGGTTGCAATCGAAATCGCTCTTTACCCACAAAGTCATGAGTTAAATTGACGGATCATTGTACGATTTTAGATCTCCTCACGTCAGATCCACAGCGCAAGTGCCGCCATTCGTTATTTAGCACTATAATTTAGGGTTATTATAATTTAAGGTTATTATTTATATCTATAATTCAAGGTTATTGCTCTGCATTCTGGAATTGTTCCCTTTTTTCTGACGCCTGAACAGTCGAACTTTCTTTTGTTCATTAATTTATTTTGTTGGTTCGATATGTGATGAATAAAAGTTTTCTCCTAACGGAATAACTTTTCCAGTGCAGCCATGGATACGACTTATGAGATCGTCATGGAAATTCGGTACTACTATATTTGTTACTATTTGTTAAAAATGTTGATCATATCCAGTGGAGATGACTTGGAAGATATAATGAACGAAAAATAATCCTTCTAAAAAACTCTTCATATTATTTAAAGTTAAATAATAATGATGATGATAATGATACATTATGTACAATCCAGCCCTTTAAGGGTTGGCTCAGCAATTCTGCTTATACACATTAATTTTCTAAATTCATATTTTTTATATCGAACGTGACAAAGAAGTTGGCAGCAGAAGTTTCAGGGAAACGAACATATAGGTGGCTCGCATCCGAAGCGATTCCCCGGCGTAAAATAAACCTTGAGGAGGGAAACGATCACTAATCTCTCGAATCAAAATAATTAATCATTCAATTTAGTAGAGACAGGATGAGTCAAACGACCAGAACACTGAGCCGGGGCTAAAGGAGTTGCATTAGCTTCTTAGAAAGTCGTCTGAAGAGTCAAGAGGCAGGGAGAACAGTAACACAAACAAAGGCACTTTCCCTGAAGAACGCTTACACTAAAAGTCGGTAACCCGCACGAGAGAAGGAAGAAGTGTGAGGAATCCCATCGTCTATCGAAGTCCATATATTTCTTAGTGGAGGTCACACCCCAGCATTGGATTATATCCACACTCATCCCGCCTCTCCACCCAAACAATCCTTTCTGGACCTAACCTCTCCACTTTGCTGCCGCAAGGCGGAGATGGGAGGCAAGTGTTGAGGTAATCCAATGCCTGGTGTAACCGCCATCATGACTACTGACTAGAGCAGTGGCCTCGTACATAGGGCGCTATAGTCGTAAGCTGTTTCGGAACTGGTGTGGTTTGCGGTGTTTCTTGCGTGGTCTGCGACATTGTAGATATGAAGCTAAATAGCTTGGCTTATGCTGGACGTTGGCCACCGGGATAATTAAGATTTAAATTTGTTGACAAAAGCTGCGCAACCCCTCCGCAAGTTGGCATCTGCCATGTTGTGACTATTATTAACAGAACTAATGCGACTCCTGTTCGGCTAACAAGGCCTAATCACTGGCTGTAAAATAGCTTAATCGAATTTGGTTCTCTACCATATCTTAACGAGTTTTTTCATTTCTTCCAGGACCGGATGCTGTCCCGCATGAAATAGACTTCAGCTACTCTAAACGATGCTTACAACGAAGAACGCGTGGCGACCATTGGAAGACGAAAAGCACCAAGTATATACAACATAACCATGTGACTTAGACACACAATTGGGTATCAGGCTAATACAGTTATTCGAAACGAGCAACAAACATATTTCACTTGATAAAAATGAATTCTATTGTGTAGAAAAACTTAATTGGCCGGCCCGCTAACAGTGCTAAAATATAAGAAAAGCTTGTCTCGCACATGCTTGGCTGGGGCGCTGCGTGGCGAGCTTGGTAAAAAATAAATGAATCTCGCTTGACTGGTTTTGATCTTCTCGCTCATTGCAGTTTAAGACGCGTTAGTCGGAGTCTGAATGTTACGCAAATTCTCTACAGAGGAGTCAAGGTCTCAAGAAGTGCGCAAGACAAAAAAGGATCTCTCCATTGGATTAGAATCAAACTGGATCCTGATTATTAGAATATGAATCAGCCATGAACAGGATTCGTAGAATTAACGGCTATTTGGCACAAGTTCCACTCATGAAGCCAAGGAAGGGTACAATAAAATCTGTGATCTCTTTTAAAAACAACAGGATTAAGGAAAAGATAAACCATGTACGGAATATTCATGTATTTATAGTGAATAATGGCTTAAAACAGTTCAAATAGAAATACATATACATTATTTTATACAATGAAAACTGAAAGAGAGGATACGTAGTTCCGCTCGCGGGAACACAAAACTCGATATTTGGCAGAAGCAATCAATACCTTGGCGACAGGACGACTGGTAATTGAACAGGACAGCAATGCACATCTCAGGTGCTAAGGCCTCGTACAGAGAGCCTAATGCGAGATCATACATCCATAAGTGGATCATTATCTTGTTGTACAAGCACATGTTCGTACGATCATATAGCTCAAGATCTTAATTACTATTGAAAATACGGCCCAATGAGTCTTGTTAAGGCAACAGCTAGCCACTATCTTGTATTCACGCTAGTACTAGAGGGCGCAACGACTCACGGTTATTGCAGGTCAAATTCTAGAGCTTTTACCGCCTATTTGTAAACGTGGAAAGGATCTAAGTCTGCCTACAACTGCTTCGACGTCGCCCGGCAAGCCTCACAAGGGGACTCAAAATAAGCTTATTAGGAATCTATAATAGCGATGAACGCATGATCATACTAAAATAAATAATGTTTTCAAATCCATTTTCAAGAAATGATTTTATTTAAAGAGCTTGAGTTGAGCTGCACGAAACAAACGCCAATCAGGACTCATAAATATCGGATAATAACAAAGCTTGAGAAAGAGGAAAGATGAAGAAGGAAGGCACAACCATTAAAACATGCATTTGTGAATAGAATAGAAAAATAAGCCTATAGTAAAGTAGGAAGGAACACGCGGTTGCCCACGAGCTCAGTAAGCCTAGAGAGCGGGCAACATCAGTTAACCAGCGAGAACACATTCAATGGACCGATAATACTCAATTACCTATCAATAATAATAATAACAACAGAACTTGTCACTCAAATATCTTCTAAGTTGTTCGCTCAATAAAAAAGTAACATAATAAGTACATAGCACGGACTCTCCGCAAGCTCGTGACCGTCACTTCTACCTAATCAAGAGCCTCGTCAGTCGGACAAAGGAGGCGTTGAATAAGCTACGCCTATAAGTTCAAAATTACAAAATTAACACAATTGAAAAATACTTCCGCCAACAAATATTCAGATCCAGGAAAGATTACGTCACCCTCAAAACTTCCAAATAGACGTATTGAACCGCATCCATTTTAACAATAAGCATAACAAAAATTGCGCCAATCGCCACAGTCCGTTATTGCAAACAAAAATATACAAAACATAGGTTTTCATTCGCCAGTCAAATACGACTGGGCAACACCGCTGCTAAGTTAAATATAAATGAAAACTTCGTTCAAATTTGTACAGGGGTACGAGGGGATAAAAGGACGGTTGCTGTGCATACTTGAAACAACGATCGGGATGATATTTAGTAATAAGAAAATGCTTGTGTTAACACAAGCCAAAACTTCCGGGCACATCATAATTCAAATAAAATCGATGAACGCCTAGATCAGATTATATCAGAGACTACAAGCTTTTTGGTGGGTAAATTTAATACCTTAAAAACTGCAATTCTTATTCCTTTCAGGTATTATTTAACGTAGAGAAGTATTCAAATCAAGGCTTTAAGATGCTAAAGAATGGTTGACATGGATAGTAGTCAAAAATAGAAAGTGGGATGGTGAGACTATGATGCAAATACTAAGATAATATGATTTGTAGTAACAATAAAACAGATCGGCATGCCCAGGACACAAAAGCCGAACAATCCTAAGCACTGAAAGAGAGCTGATCAAAAACAAGACATATAACTGGACTAAGAACAAACAAGAGTCAAGAGATAATGGTATATATACAGAACGATGAACGTAACAACAACAAGGCATCGTTAACTAGAAGAACAGATCGTTACAATAGAGTGGCAGGCCCTGACATAGGGCAGCAGTCGAGCACCAGCGCAAGCATTGTCAAGGAATAATGCTCAGGACTAACCACACTATTTCTATGTCCTCGACATCCTAGCAAATTCTAGTTACTTCAATTTTAAAATTTTAAATCATTTAATTAAAGCATAAATCATGCATGAATGGAGCAAAATTGGCTGAAAAGCAAAATCACGAGTAAAAGAATAGGTTCGTAAACAACAACGGAAATTGTGGGGAATAAAGTCGAGTTAATTGTACAACATTTGTCTTGAAATCGTCAAACTTTCTGTTTTAAGGAAGACAGCCGTCGCCAGAACCTGGCAAAGGTTGAGTCAGGAACGCGTCAGATGTTCATGGAAACATGAGTACTTATAATAAAAATTACGCAAGCATTGGGCGCGAGGACTGCAGTTCAGTCCGCCTGAAGGGCACCAGCTTGGAACCAAACAGTAATTTGCATCGAGAATTGTGACAATGAAACATGCTTGCTGGGATTTAAACGAAGTACTGAACAGAAATGAACGACTGATGCAAGAGCGTATCCTATAAACGCGTTGCAAAGAGAATGAAATGGATGGTGCTGGCATGTTGCATGTTGCAACATGCTTCCGTTGTGTACAAAGAACATGCATTTTATGGCTAAAATTATTACTATATAACTATTGCACGACGGCACTGCGGGTATGGCAGGGTACATGTACATCCATCAACTAGGGGATCCAATCCAGATCATGAATTTTCGAAGACAATTTAGCACCAGAAAAACTCGCATATTATTGATAGATATCAAACTTAGCATTCACAATAAAATAATCTGTTGATAAACTTATAAACCGCCCGTAGAACATATGAGCGTTCTTGAGTTCACATCTTCAGAAACAATGATTTTTCTGCAACCAAACTCTTCGAGAGAAATTCTAAAGCCACCGAAGATAGAATGGTTGTACTGAACACAAGAAGCATCCACTCAAGAGAAAGCCAAGTCTCATGGGATAATGATCAAGAGGAGGCATATGTCTACAACGATCAGACATAACTTGTCATCGCACAACAGCAACGGCAAGGAGCAGACGACACTACTTGTCCAAGCGGTGTCAAGAAACCTTGACGTGCATGTACGCCGACATATCATTTCAGGCAAAGCTTATTCAAGAGCGCCTCTAAGATTAAAGAAGCCGTAATCTATACTTCAACCTGTCGACCTCTTGTCAATGAGAGGTGCTGTTTTCATACAGCGAGTTACACGAATAGAAAGATCCAACGTGAGGCATGAGAAGGCATCGTCATGGCTGATGTAATGTTTAGAGTTTGTGCCAAGAAACCAGGTTTTAGAAACCTCGTGAAAATATACTTTCATTTTTCACAAATCTCCTTTTTAGTTTACTTCTTTCGATAATTGTCATAAATTTAAAAGTAGCGAAAAATTATTTTTTGTTCTAATATATAAATATAAAGATTTGAACGAGGCTGGCATAATAAAATAGCACTTTCTTTCTCAACGAGGGTTCGTATTTACACAGGATTAGACAGCGTCGTCCAAAGACCTTCACGTTACGGCCTACACGCGCCCTAATACCGCCTCCACGTCACAACATAATATCATGTCAACAGTATTTATCCTGAGCCGATAATTGTCAGTTCATAACTGGATTCAAACATGCCGAGCGTCGTGAACATGTCATCCTAATAGACATTCACTTGCAAATGACATAATAGCGTACAAGACAAGCTCTATCATTAGAATTTTCTTCTACTTTCGCATCGTTGTCAATCGACTCCGAGGCAGCGAGAATATGTTTGCAGAACAATTAAATAAACGGCGTCAGATACCAATACTACAGCTGGCTGATTAGAAGCTCTTAAGACAATATTGAAGAACGCAAAGTTCAAGTTTAGTTACAATAAATTCGAGGTAAAATTTGCCCGTACAATATCTTTAAAAATTCGAAATTTTCTCAAAACGCACATATCCTGTACAAAGTATACAGTAACACTTCTGCAGTATCACTTTCCCCAGTAAGGCTTTGGTCGGAAATACCGTCGTCACTAACGCCGTAAAAAATCATAGAATTATACGCTAAGTCAAATTCAAGCCTTTAATCGAACAATGCACTCCAGTAAAAAAAAACAATTGACATCTGAACGAGATAAAATACAACAGTGAGGAGCACTATTCGCATCACGGACGCGGAAACACGCATGAAAGTGGAAGGAGTCGATTGCAACGTTGAGCTATGACGAAAATATTTGTTAAGTTGCTATTGCTTGAACCTTGCCTTAATGTTCGCAGCGAGTAACGGCAAATTTTTCAGAAACAGAGCAGTTATCAGGAAATATAAGAAGGGCGTCTTGTTAGAAGTTTTCCTTACAAATATGCTCACTAATTCAAACGAATCGTGTTGGAGAGAGAAGGAAGCGCGACGCTCTGCATTACTTGGCTCTTCTAAGGCTACGTTTGTACTACAAAAAAGGTGCAGTATACGAAAAAATGACAATACTCATGACTGAAACCCTTGCTTGACGATACGGTGGGGAAATGATTGTGCTAGCTACGTGGGAAATGATTGTGCTCCGTGTGGACTAAGCTTAAGTTTCACATTAACTGTAAACTTAAGACTGTAAATTGATGGAGAGCGTGGGTCTGAATTGCTCTCGGACGATGTTGTGGCTGGCAACCTAGAATCTTGAGGCTAATCGGCGCATAGTAAGAATTATCCGAAGAATTAAATGGAACTTCCGATATCAGGTAAAGAAATGCTTGACCAAGTCCGACGCTGGAGATGTACCGCATTTAGTTTGGGTTATGCGTGCAAGTTATCTAAAAATCGTTCCTAACATTTTACAGGCTTCATTTCCTGAAATTGAAGTAATATCTATCTAAAAGAAGGCCAAGTCATTCCTACGAAAGAGACGCCGACGCCGTACCACAATTTAGAACGAACACCACACACTTCCGATATTTTCCTCGTCTCCAGAAATACAATTGCACATTTTAAAATGTCACATTGAAGTACATACATACAATCTGGGGAGGTACTACTATGTTTTACTAATAGTAGAGGCCTCTGTTAGCACGAGATCTTGGCTATAAAAAACTACGACTGAGCACCACTTAACAATGCCAATTAAGGATAAAACATACCGTAGGTACATACCGACATTGCACAATGGAACGCCGAATCCAAGCCAAGGCTCGGGACCGGCAATTAATTATTCAGTAAGAAGCATTTAAGCTTCTCCTGGAAACACAGATCTCCTCCTGTCAACGGCAACGCGTTTATAATTGCGAGCGCACGTCTCGCAGTCGCTTAGCAAGTGTTTGAGCGCTCAAGTGTTTAGAGAGACACAACCAAGTTGTTCGAACCATGACCCGAACTTTAGACGGAGATCAGGGTTCAGTAACAAACATTTTTAGGCTGATTACAATGCAAGGTCGAAGCTACGGATGTTGTTGCTTGTTGTTGCTGCTGATGCTGCTGCTGTTGTTGCTGTTGATGCAGTTGTTGTTGTTGCTGTTGATGCTGTTGTTGTGGTGTTTGAAGTATTTGCACACCACTACTATTAATGTGTTGAAGTTGAACATTACTCGGCACACTGGTCTGAACAGTGTTTTGTATATTATTATTGTTATTAGTATTGTAAAGAGCGTGGTAGCCGCTGGAAGAAACTGTAACCGTAGCAGGGCCGGTAAGGTGCAACAGCTGCTGCTGCGAAGTAGCTGTAGTAGACGTAACATTGACGGAACTGTTTACGTTAGAGTGCAGGGAGTTACTGCAACTGTTGTTATTACTATTGGCGTTGGAAAAAATTATCGTGTTGGAGTGGTGATTAGCACCATTTGAGTGGGAGTTGTTATGCAGGGAGTTGTGGGCGTTAGGACTATTAGGGCCAGGAGTGCTGGCCGCTGATAGAGGACCAGGGGTGTTAGGCACACCGGGTGTGTTTTGGCGCATCTTCTGGCGCACCTCGCGTATCTTGAGCTTCAAACAGTTCTTGGTTGGGAAGAGCTCCGCGTACTTGCTTTGGAACTCCGCCACCACATGGTCTGGAAAACGTCGTGAGACACTCAAATCATGACAATGTTACAGAAAAAGCAAGAAATAGAATAGCAACAGTTAAGGGGAAACAACAATACCATTGTAAACATCGAATATTGAACAGCTTGGATTTGAGATAAAAAAATAAAACTTTGACTGCAGAATGTGCAGCTTAACATTATAGAATATTCACGAATACAAAAACGTAATTAAAGCAAATTAGCAGAATAAGCAAGCAACAAAGACTCACTGTTAGGGAACCATCCATGTTCACTGAAGAGCTGCATCACAAGGGCACGCCGCTGGTCGAGGATATGCCTGAGGCTGGAGTGCCCTCCACCCCCTCCGCTCGCCGCGGCCACGGTCTTCTCGGACGCGTGCCCTGGGGTCTTGGGTGTCCGGGGTGACCTGGTGCAGACCAGGGGCGAGTCGTCCCCAACCCCACCAGCGCTGCCTAAAATTGCCGAGACGCTGGCGCCGGATTGAGTTGAGTCCGCACCTCCGCCGTCACCTGTGCAATGATCGTAATTTACCGCACGCACAAATCTCGGAAGTTCATTTTTCAGGCAGGAACAGTATTAATGCTAATAATTTTGAATCGCCAAAGCCGTGTCACAAAGATTGCTGGTTATAACTCAAACCAATGTGTTATAACCAGCACATAACCACCAACAAAAATCCAATGCACCAATGGCAATAGGCATCCAAAAAAACACCGATGCAACTGCTAATAAAAAAGCATTCCAATAAATTTGCAAAGTACTATATTTATACCGAAAAAAGAAATAACCAAAGCGCCTTCATAACAAAAAACGTAGAGTAAACTACAAAATTATCTTACCCTCACTCCGGAAACTTGTTCAGCGGCATTATTATTGATTTCTACACCGCAGATTAATCCTCATCAGAGAGAAGTATCAATTTCAAATGAAGACAAGCAACTCAATTAGAACAAAGGTATAAATCGTGTACATGGGGAATTATCAATGGTGGTGCCTTGCCTTTGAAAGATTCAGGGTTGAAGTCGGGAGGGAAGAACTTGGAGCCCTGCAGGGATGACGACAAAGGAGGCTGCGACCCTGTCGTCACTTCGTCACCTCCATCACCTCCTGCACGCCAAACAAAATGCAAGTCACATTATTGCTCAACTTTTATCCTAACGTCTTCCTATCATGGAAACTTCTGATTGCGTTTAAACATAATTTATCATACTCGAATTCAATAGTCATACTTGATAATGTTCCATATTTTCAGCAATTCTATCACATCAATCGCAGTATGTTCCATCAAAATGACCGAGCAAACGTCTAATGCATTTGCCCACCGTTAAGTCTGCTCCTGTTCCTGAAGGTGCATTTAGGCGACGAGGGCAGCGGCGTCATGGGCGTGTTGCCAGGGCCTCCCAGCATCTCGGGGTTGTACTCTGGAAGCTTCGTAAACTTCTCGTTGAAGTTCATCTCTTCAAGAACCCTGCACATTTATTATCAGGATAATAACAATATTGATGAAAGTAATAAAATAGGCGTTGAGATACTGTTCATGTTCTGATTGGGAACAGGAACTCAATCAAATATCAAGGAAATGTTAATGATACTCAAAAAATTTTGAAATGATGCAAAAGCCAACAGTACTGCAGGACGTACATTTGCGCTCACTGATTCCATTAGCCTGGTTATAATCACCTCGTCAATATCAGGCTTTAATTTGAACGATCATTCCAAATCATCTTAATTGAGAATTTCATACAAATTCGAAGGAATATCTCACTTATCCATGCCATCTTCTATGTTCTTCTTGAAGAAACTCTTCTTGCCGCCTGGTGAAGGTGGCACAGCAGAAGGCTGCGCCGCGTCGCCCTCGTCCTGCTGCTGCTCGTGGTGCTGCTGGTCGTCCTCAGTCGCCGTGCCTGTGGTCATCACAAGACGCTTGTTAACACGTGTAATGCATGACTATATACATGACACTCTAATGATAATATGATCAGTCTCAACTGAAAAAGTAATGCATGCAATATATACATGACACTCTAATGATAATGTGATCCGTCTCAACTGAAAAAGTAGGAATTGGAAGAAAACGACTGCTTCAAAATTAGAAACGCGAATCTTCAATGCAGAAAAGAATGAGCTTGTATAAGATTTATACATATAATATCATTTCATTACTTTTGCTATGGAACAATTTAATTGCAATGCAAATGATGCGCTCATTTGAAACATGAAGCAACAATACTAAACTAAAATAAGTAATAACGATAAGCAAGCTAGGGACGAATGCAAAGCAAAGAGAGATTAAAGATCAATAGTAGACTAAATTAGGAATATTATGGAAAGAATTGGAGTAATAATAGCAACATTAGGTATCATTGAAGTCTAGCTTGGTATGATGTGTACAGCAAGCCAGAGACGGACAGATGATCAGAAGTATGTAATGAAGGCAATGTAGCTACAGGGCCAGGAGACTGCCATACACTACACCAGGTAACACAATGTTGCTGTATGATGCTGGAGCACAGAACAAAGGCTGTGACTACATAGAAATTCAACAATAAAAGAGCAAGTGATTCATTCAATGTTTTACAAGAGCGGAATTAAATTTGCAGCTGTGATCCAGAGCTCTGCACGTTACTATGCAAAGAATAGAGTTTCGGATCTACATTTAACTGGGAGACTTCACACAAGTCTACAATTGAACATTTCTCGGACAAACTTCCACGTGCTAAGTGCTAACTAAGTTACTTCAACACTACTATTAAAGGCGATCTAGGCAAGCCTTACGACCACTAGGAAATACTAGTAGATATCACTGTCCAGTCACCAGCACCACCGACTCGCATAACAATTCCTGGATCGTCAAGTCAAAGTACAGTTAAAGTATAGCTACGAATAAAGGTCTTACATGTGTAATCAATAACTAATGAAACATCCTTTCGTCTTCAGTAGAATGAGAGTAAAATTTAATCGAGCTAAATGTGGTCAAGATATTCTGTTTCGTTTCATTTACAAAGCGGAATTTTCAAGAAGCGATCAGCAGTAACTGCATGAAGACACAAACATAAGGTTAGAGCACACGACCTAAGACAGATAATAACCTGATGCATTAAACACAGCCACCCCTATAGATGCGACTTGAAGAAATCTTTGGAAATGATCTAAGTTTCGACCAGAATCTAGAAGTCAAGACGAAGGAAATCTACGTAAATTTTAAACTACGAATGCAACTTACTCACGATACTCGATGTACTGTCTCATGGTATGGTTTTTTTTCGGCATGGTACTGTAAAGTACTGCAACTAACGAGCGTGAACAGCATGGACAGGTCCTGAACCGACAAGTTCTGCATAATATTTAGAGGTGAACAAAAGTTCCTGACTGGTACTGAACATAAAGTCTGAGCTTAGCACTGAGCTGCTGAAGCCACTTTCTCTTAATTTACAACTGCACTCGAGGAGACCTGGTCGTGTTTAATCGAATAAAGATGTCTCGAAACGACAGCAAATTAATCACTTTTATAACGACACGGTTTTTCAGGCTGTATAATAGGCAACAAGATAAGGGATAACAAAACAAACTAATAAAAGAAAATAATTCATAATTGCTTCCATTCCTTTAACATGAAAAAGAAGATGATACAAATCAACAAAAAGGTTTTAAAATGTCAAGGTGTAAATTCACATGAACTCTTCCTCTTCCACAAACGAGAAGTCCGCAGCCACAATTGAGGAAAAAAGCCACAGTCCTATTAACGGCGCAGGCAGGTATCTTCCGACAAAAATGTTTAACAAATGTGCCAATATTCGATACACCTAAATGAGACTTTGCAAATACGTTGATTATATCGTAGTTCGCACTTACCAGCAACTAAACTCAATACCAGCAAGGGAGCGTCTGACCTATTCAAGGCAGAATGACGGCTTAAGCTGATATGTCTTAAAAAAAACTTTGCCGTGTTCTCACAACAGCGGTGCCAACTGTCAATCATAAAAATGTTACTTAGTAGCCAACCTACACGTCCGTGAAATCTATTAAAAAGTACGCAAATGGAGCGCTAATGAAAATATTAGGAAATGAACCACACACGCGTAGAGGTTGATCGTATTGCACGTTACTCGCAGCTTACTTGTACCTACAAACCACCACATCGCCTATCACAGATCACCGACAAGTGTCTTTATAAACAGCAATTATTCCCGTGAGTTAAGCGCCTGCTACATATAATACAATAACACTGACGGGGCCACTACAAGCGTAAGGTTAGCTAGGCGTGAGGTGCTGGTGACCTGAGACAGCATGTAAGATGCCACTAAACGTCGTGTATCTAGGCTCTAGAGCAACGGCAGGCACAGAGTGAGTACATTGTGATAGCTGATTGGCTGGCACTTCATGGCTCAGCTCCCGGTCTTCTTCATGATGATCAGGATGATGATGATGATGGTGATGAGAGGTGAAGGTGGGGCTGTGCTCTTCATCATCTGATGCGAAATTATTGGGCAACATCACACACAACATTCCCCGTCATTGACTTATAAGTAAAAACCAATGATAATTTGTTAGTTTAATTCTCGATTTTCTAACGAAGCAATTTTATAGATAGGTTAGCATTATTTCTGAATGACTGACAACGATATGACTCCATTCAATAATTGAAGCAAGGAAAGTGATTTCAACAGAATACAAACAATAACCAGACAGAAGTTACATTTTCGTGCAGGAGTAATTGAGGCTCCAAAAACATATTGTTAAGAAATAAGTTAAAACCAAACAGCCATTGAGATCGTAGTGAAGATAGAAGTAGAGAGCACGAGTACACCTCCTGAGCTCGAAAAATTCTAATGGGCATCCGAGAATGGCTAGTGAACATTTAACGGGGAGGAGCGATCGTATTATTTAGAATATTATGTTGAAACTATGAACTTTTATTACAGAAAGCTGTCACAGTTATCTTTAAGCAAAGATATAACTAATAGTCTTAGTGCTCATGGGCGAGCGCACTCGACATATGACCTATGGAAGCACAAATGAATGTTTCCGGTATGACATAACCGACGTTAATTTTGATCAACCGGACCGTCAATTCTGTTCAATTCTTCTCTGATAGATTAAAAAGATTTCAGAATTGACTCACTTATGCGCTTGAAAGAAATGAACACCTCGACACCAAGAGGAAAATAATTTTAGTTAGACAACGTCATGAGAAACAACGAATATTTGTTCAAGACGAGAGGGTGTACTCACCGGTAGACGAATTGCGCTTCTGTCGGGGCGCTTTGCCAAGCTGAGCTGGAGTTGGGGCCAGAATAAACTTGGGTTTTTCGTCGACAGGGCCATCATCAGGCCCATCAGGCGGCAAGTCTTGCGTGCCATCAGCATCAGAGGATAATTCCATGGTCGAGCCAACAGAAACTGGCAGACGCGTCGCTCCTGCACCTCTCTGCACATGTTGAGCAAGAGCGACCGGCACAGACGTGGGCACCTGCTTCTTCGTGTCCGCTTGGTATTGCTGGACCAGAGGCTTGGGCGGCTGTACAGTGTGCACAATTTGATGACGTACTCCCTTCGACATCTGAGCGGAGAGATTGTGAAGATGCATTGCCTGTTGTTGTGAGACAACTTGAGTGTGGAAATATTGAGCTTGGGAAGTTTTGACCACTTGTCCGCCGCTTGACACCGCCACGGACGTCGGAGTTAAGGTGCTGGCATCTGCAGATATATAAAGGTAGAATTAACTGTACGATCCTGGTTGGTCTGTTGCATGATCTAATTCTCTGACGGAACTGATATTCTGCAACAGTCGAGAAAGGCAATACTTAAAAGCATCATTCAGCGCCCGATAATCTATTTTTTAAAGAGGCACGATCTGTGGATATGAGGCTGCCTGTCGAGCACATCTAACTTGGTCTAACAGAGGGTCTTTAAAAAATCGATAACTAGTTTGTAGCAGGGAGATGTAATAAAGAGGCAACTAAGAGACTAAACACAAGTAAAAACTAACCAGAAGTAGGATACGATTTGTTCAAATCGTGCAGAAAAGGCTGATATTTCAAGGAATTATTCATGAAGATAGCGGTTCTCACTGACATGACAGCCATCCAAAAAGTATGAAAAAAAAGAGTAAAGTAGTTCCTAACCCAGTGGCTTAAGACGCGCAGCAGCAGCGTTGTTCTGCGCCTGCACGACGTGGTGCACGAGATGCTGCTGGTTCTGTGACACCGCAGGAGCAGGCAAGCCACGGAGGTGTTGCTGCTGGTGGGTCAGAGGAGTCCCTGAGAGCACCACGAGGCTGGCCGGGTGCTGCTTGCTGTTGATTTTGATGACCCCTGCAGTGGCCGGCAAGTCAACACCTGATGAAGTGAGCACGCGAACTTGCTGTCCCCCTCCTCCAGCACCCATGGCTGCCGTCTGAAGCACAAGCTTGCCGTCTAGCGTCACAGATGGCACCAGGTACTGGACCTGCGTGGCACCTGATACTTTGGCACTGGCACCACCTGCACTCTTGAGGACGACGTTTGTTGCGCCGCCAGGGTTACCAGGACTTAGGACAGAAACGTGCTGTGCTGGCGACATGAGGAAGGTAGTAGCCGTAGTGGCAGAAGAAGCCATCACCGTCACGGTGCCTTTAGCAGACTCCACGAGGGCCGTAGAAACCTGCGCACCACTTCCCACCACGAGGGTGCCTCCAGGAGTGCCCAGCTGCTCGGGCAGGACGGCAGTGAACGGCTTGAAGTGGCTGCTCGTGACGCTGCCGGGCGAACTCAGGAGCTTGTGATGCACAACGCCGCCTTGCTTTACGCCCCCACCAACGCCCTCATCCAGGCGGGACTTGGGCGACGCCGGCATCGTTCTACGAGCAACAGAAAACCAATTAACCCCAAAGCAAGAAACAATTGATCATGATGATTAAACTTTATTTTTTTCCAAATAAGAATACGCTGACATACCGGTAGTTCTTTTCCAAAAGGCATGCAATGGTTACTGTTCATCATTATTTATGTAAGGATGTTCTTATAACCTGAAGGCGCTGATAGTGGACTGAAGCGAGTGGGAGGGAGTGGGAGGCCGCTGCTGCAGGACTCCGCCAATGAGTGTGGAGTTTTGAGGGCATGAAGGGGTGGAGGGCTGAGATCCTGCCCCTGCAGGAGGCTGCTGCCCTCTCAGCTGTTCAGCCCCCAGCTGGATAGACCCACTCATGCCGTACAGCGTAACTACGTCCTCAGCCGACGTTCTGTGCAGTGCCGATTGCAGATTCATTTTGATTATAATACGTATATTTGCTTGCGTTTGTGGGGTTAACATATTACGGAAATACGTATAAAAATTCCATGGTTGAAACATAGGGAATATAAGTTTAAATTTGAGTTTTTGTCTAACCGAGTAGCACTTTACCAACTATCTAATAGAAGCACCTGTAACGGACAATACGCATTCATCAATTCACATACAAAACAGCAGTATTGCTGCTCTTATATTTATAAAATCATTAATGACTATTCTGCTTTACTTAATGTTAGCCAGCAACCATTCGATTACTTTGGATGAGGCCGCACGATCTCTCTGTCTCACCACACTAGAAATTGTCATGGAATAGGAGCGTTTGTGTATAAACACAATGATACCTTGACGACTTTTGTGCCTTGACCTAACTGGGCATCAAGACCAACAATGAATAATCCTAACTACAATCAACACAACTCATTAAAAATAAGGAAAATTTATGAATTTAAACACCAACACAAGTAAAATGATAATACGCAATAAGAGCACTAGGGGTAACTGACCGGCCTTTAATTGGCTTAGGTTTGTAGGTGATGTCTGCAGTGGCAGTTGCCGGGGCAGGAACGGCCGCCACTTGTTGACCAACTGAAGCGGTATATCCTGCAGCGGTGGTGGTAACAGTAGCGCTACCGAAGTAACTCTGCTGGGGTACAGATCCCGTGTTGGTGTTGATTTGCACTGAAGTGGGCAACGAGGTCGCCAAGCTCGTTTTATTCAGGAATGAAGTTTGTGCCTCCCTTGCATCCTGGGACGCGATCAACTGGTGCTTAAATGTGAGGGAAGTTGAGTTTGGTGCAGAGTTTGGTATGGAGTAATATTGTGATATTGTTTCCTCGGACGCAGTCTTTGGAGTCGTGTAATAGTGAGTGAGCGTCTCGCCTGAAGCAGCTGATGAGGGAGGACAGCGCAGTCGTTCGCTCACCTCCGTGTCACTCTGCGTTTCCGAGTCCGTGTCTACGCGCTCACCGCAGGCGAGGTCCACATCACTGTCAGCTGCTGCAAGCAACCAAATCAGAAAATAATCTTACATGTAAAGCTGCCATCAGAAACTCATAAATAGCATCAAAATTGGATGGAAGTTCAGGTGCCTTCCAAAATTTTTCCAGGAAATCCACTTCACAGCTTAGAATAGAACCAAGTCAAAATTATGAAAAAGCAGTTTCTTGCATTTCAATCTTTCGTAGAAACGCCTAATTAATTAAGGAGTGGTAATTATTATTATTATAACCGAATTTGGATTTGGATATTCTGTGCTTAAATTTGCGTAATTGCGATTGATTACGCCCCATGATCGCCACAACCACACAAATGAAATTGACAAAACAAGATAACAACACTTTAGACACAAATTGTACTAGAGTAAAAAAAATGTGCGACCAATTTGCCGTGATTATATACGTTGGTCCAATTAAAAATTCATATTGCACCTACTTTCATCGCAGGAAGTATTTTCTGGATGAATTTCAACTGTCTAGTTTTTAGAATTTTCTATATGAGCAATCCGTACCGGCAGGTTTTGACTGAAGAGCCGACGCTTCTTCACAAATGACCATGGAGGAGTCGTCATCAGATATTTCAGAGCCACGCCTGCAGCTTCCGTACTGAGGACAAAAGACAAGATCCATTCATCATCCACGGTTGATGAATGAACTGTGAGCCAATTAACTTTAACTGAGCTGTGAGCCAATTACCTTTCACAATAATTTTCATCACCAATACTCAAGTCAATGAATATAACACAGCACTACCGAATAATTAAATCAAGTCTCGGAGGTAACCTGAGGCGTGATCTTCTGTAGAGCAGATGAAGTGATGCTGAGGGACCCATCCATGCCCAGAGCAGCAGAAGTGGCGGGGGTGCAGTCGGAGGGAGTGGACACCGTGGGGGCAGAGTTGGGCCCGCCAGGAGTGGGGGGAAGACTGGGCAGCCCATCACTGTTGGGCCCCCCGGGAGTGAGGGGCATGCCTGATGGGTCACCCTTGAGAGAGCTCGTTGAAGACTTGCGACGGTCTTTGCTGCACCATTTCCAGTCGGGATGCGCTTTGTAGTGATGCTCCTTAATCTGCGCATGGTTGTAAAAATATTTCTATTTTCAATTTGAAACGAACAATAAAATTTTCCTTTAAAATAACTTGACTTTTTTCCATATGATGATTCAGATACAATTTGACAAGCAAGGAATATAGCTGAAGATTAATACCAGGCTAGGAAAAGAAACTTGTAGGAGAATATAAAGTTGAAATAAAAGTAACTTACCTCCGTAGCGAGACTTTGGTACTTCTGCTTTTCTTCTGGCTTGAGATCGTACCACCACTCGCCAAGAATTTTGCTCACGGTGCGATTGTCTTGGTTAGGGTATCGGTGATGCACCAGCGGCCGGTGGCGTTTACTGAAGATCATGAATGCGTTCATGGGACGACGGATGTGGTCGACGACTTTGCCCTGCAACAAATACCAAGTTTGTAGCAAGCCGCTCCGGTTATACTGTACTAAGTCACGGAAATTATTTGAAGACCATAGTTGCTGATTTAAAACTGCATGATTAAGTCTGAAACAAAATTGGTTTTGAGCTTACAATAAAAGGGGACTTATTAAAACCAAGAGTATAAAAAGGCAAACTATCAGCCAGTAAGGCAAGTAGTAAGGATTTGAGTTGATAAGCTGCATTTTCAGTGTTGCAAGGTCCCAGTGACCATATTACGGGGCTGAGCTTTTAAAAAGAGTAAATCATAATTAAATTCAGAATAACAATTCATGCATAAAATTCCTAGAATATAATCGTAAAATGAGATTCAATGAAGACTTGAGTTGAGTTAAGCCGGAGAAAATCAGTTGAACAATCGAGTCGAGTTGCCGCAGTTTGGGTCGTCCAATTAAGGAATAGACATTCCAGCCAACAATGTTGAAAGAATAATTTTTTGTCTTAATTTCATTTTGTTTCAGAGTTAGACTTGAATTTAGTGTGAATCAGCGGCGGGATTCTCCTAATACGTAGCCGCAATGAGAAACAAATTTTACCTGAAAGATTGCAGTAAACGTAACTTGAACTGTGTGGAATTATTGTGTTAACCAAACATCATTTTTCAATCCTATTTGTGGCCTCTAATAATGTGAACATGCATACCTACAATGGATGACTAAAAATCAAGCTAAAACACGCATATCAATGGTGATGAAAACTAACAATAAATGGGTTACCTTCCTCGGACTTTTTGGTTCCTCCTTTGGAAAGACGCCACTGAGTGACTGTGAGCGGCGCTTTTGTCCTTCAGAACCAACAGACGCAGAGTCAGAGTCTGTCAAGAAGACATCATCGTCGGCATCGGCCCCGACGTCAACGCCTTCCCTTGAAGGCGACACGCCTTCTGCATACACGCCACCCGGTGTAGCTGCATCAGTATTCGCATTCATAACTCCTAATGAATTGAGAGCCAAAATAGTATTGCCTCCGCCGTCACTAAAGTCATTTTGCTTCACGACGCTGCCGTTTAGGATTGGTGTTTCTCCGTTAATGTGAGAAGGGGAGTCCTCAATTTCTGACTTAGGAACGATGTGGTTAGCGGACACGTGCGAGGTGATAAGAGGCACCAGCTGGTTCCATTGATAAACTGGTCGTTCATCCCCCACCTCCAGGGCTGACTTGCTCTCTGCCCACTTGGGACCATCCTGCTCCACCTTCACCTCCTCTGCTTTAGATAAATCTACATCGTTGTCCTGACTTATGTCATGAAATTTAGAATAAATCGGAGCAAAAGCACGGTTGTCAGATGACACCCGCATGTTATCGTCTCCATTTGTGATGGGAGTGGGAGTTCCAATCAAGCCAAACTCTTCTTTAGGAGCCCTGACTTCCATGTTCTCTGACACAGGGACAGTGGTGTATATGGAACAGTTATTGGCAACGCCGCTAGGCTGCTGTACGACGCTGAAGGCAGCCGTGCGGTCCCTCGTGGGCACGGCATTGGCTCGCAGCATCAGGCCTTCCTGCCCGCCTGCAATAGCAACAGTTGAGAAGCTGCCAGACTGACTAAAGGCACGGAACCCCGAGAGATCTTGCGGCTGCTGGGTATCTGAAGACGTGTTGACACAATTTTCCTCTTCTTCCGAATTCCTCAGTGCTTTTTGAAGGAGTCTAGGCTCGACCGTCGAGTTCTCACTTGCATTGAATGCTAAGGTCTGGCTTGTATGACTCAGGGATATGGTTGGATGAGTTGTGTGGCTAGAATGGTTGCTAGGTAAATTCTGCACTGGCACAAGCTCCTGATGTTGAAGCTGTATCTGTTGTTGTTGTTTTTGTGTCAAATGTGCCTGTTGATGAAGAGCTTGTTGACTGGCAGGCGAGTGGGAGTACGATGAATGGATGACAGTGTGGCCAGAGGAGCTACCATTGGCCGAGGTCACGGGAGAAGGCAGTTTGTCCACCGCTATCGGTCGCAGCAGCTCCGGCCTGGGCGAACCAATCATAGAAATTTACTCAGAAAAAGTCAAGAAAGAATGGATTTCAGTATTGAGAAAACAGAAAAATCTAGTAATTACTAATAAATATGTTACATCTGAAAGGTTCTAGGATCCGAAAGGTACAACAAATGTAATGTGACATTTTTCCTCTGGTTTGTGTCTGAAAACCGAGTAGGTAATTAAACTTTTGACTAGTCATGACATATTGTGTCACTTCAATTCAGGAAAAACTCTACCATAACTGTAATATCTTAGAGACTACAAGCGAGTGCGACACACCATTGGGCATGTTAGATGTTACTGTCCAAATTCCTAAACCATCAAATAAATAAGCAGGTCTGAGAATTTAGATTATGACCCTAATTGAGTAAAATTAAACAGTACGAGAAATCAGGTTCGATATTCTCGGCATGACTTACCGGTAAATAGTTTGTTTATTATGAAGAGTGACGGGAGTGGAGTGGCGCACAGTCCCAGCAGTGTGCTGAAGACTGCCTACAACCACAGAGGAGCCCGACACTCCGGGAGCCTCAGCCTCCTGGGTGAGCCAAAGCCGCCCAACGGGCGACTTAACACTGGCCCCTTGGATACCAGCATGCAGAGAGCCGCCGCCAACAGCGCCCGCAGTGCCGGGGTGGTTTATGGGAGTGAAAAAGTTTGCCTTTTGGCCCACAGTGATGGGCGACTGGAGAGTGGAAACGCCTGGACGTGGCGAGACCGTGTTCGGGGAGAAGCACCCTCCTGCGGGGGTGGTGGACCGGGAGGATGAGTGACCGAGGGACACTGCAATGAAACCAGGAGGTTAGTCGTGTCAGCGAGAGGTCTATTCTAGGTCCGACTTCCAATGCTTAGTGCAAGGGAATTTAGAATATTTGGGTTCCATGCACCCAATCACGTTTGAGGTTTCAGGATTTTTTTTCACTGGGCGATGCGAAGCCAAGATTTTCGGCCATTCACCTCTATGACAGGCCTCAAGTGTTTAAATTCATTAAGTCATTTATTTAGTATTAAGCACGTCAAGTTCAAAGAAGGATCTTGGATCTGCCCATTATCAAGGCAATCGGCACAGTTGGCCTAATTGAACTCAAATGAACTGATGAGAAATCAGCAGCTGGTAGTGTTGGCATTATCACGAACTCACGGCGGAGAGAACGAGTTCAGCAACTAAATATACAAACAAGCTGAATATCATCAGCGCAAAATATGTGATAAGGTTTTTGAGAGAAATAAATTTGAATTTATCCAGCACCCATAAATTTCATCAGTCTTAAATAATGTAGGGAAAAGGTCATCAGAAACTGGGCACGGTCAAAATAAGTGTTAGGAAAGACGTTAAGCAAAGAGATGGTAGGTTTGCAAAAAGAGTAAAATACAATTTAGTATTGATAATCAAGTAAATGAATGGCAAGAAATAAGCAAAGGATCTTCCTGCATATAGCTTCATAGCAGCATTTCAATAATATGATATGATCCCAATATGGTTTCTACTGTATTCTTATCGACTCGTTGAGTATCGGCGGTATATGGCTACAATGTGTAAGAAAAACTTCACCTTAACTTCAATGTAATTACTTTCTTTCAACAAATGGGCTAACGAGACATCAGAAGTCAATGAGGGCGCCGATACCCTGAATCTTTATGGGACTACCACGCCCTGACAGACCAGAATGGCAGGTCTACAGGGGTACAGTAGATGGTCTACAGGAGTACAGGGGCTGGTGTACAGGGATACAGTGGCTGGTCTACAGGGATACAGCGGCTGGTCTACAGGGATACAGTGGGTGGTCTACAGGGATACAGTGGCAATACTATTAATACTATTGCAATAGCAATTTTTCCTAACGCTCAACCTAACTCACAATCAAGATAACATTAAAAAGAATCAACTGGAAAGCATCCAACTATTCACGAAAGAAGGATATTTCACAGCTGAACTCACTGAGCATATTAGCAGCTTCAGTCTCATCCTGAGAGCGCAGGGCGGTAGCGGAGAAATGCGGAGACGTATCACAGGAGTCTCTGGAGGCGTCCCAGTTGGCATCAGAACTCGGAGTATCTTTCCTGTAGCAGCAATAGCAACCGTCATAATAAATCCAGGGCCTTATGGTGAGCTAACTTGATACCTTATGCAAATAAAATCTTCGAGTGAATAAGGAGGCCTACAAACACATGGAGGGAGGCCGACATCGCGGCACAACCGTCATCGACTTGACCAACGACTAATATGAAACAAAAAGGGAGTTTAAAGCCAACCAAAAATTTATAGTACAATCAGTTATTAAGTTATTTTAAGTGTTAGCACAGAAAATTTGTTCAAATAGTCAAATGGAATGACCAAAATTGCTGTATGGCAATCCTCGCACAGCAATGTATTACCCGACATGCCCAGCAGAGTAATAAATTTTTCCTATAAGGGTCAATCAAGACAATGTCAAGGCTAGCCTGGTGTTTCCCGGGTTAGATACTTCCTGTCATTTTAGAATTTCGTTGTCCCAAATAAAAGCCAATTTTAATTCTCTAATATATTCTGATTAAAGGATTCGCACCCGAACAAACCCAACATATTTGCGGTACCAGGCTTCAAAAACACACACACGTAAACAAACTTTCACAAATATTGAAGAGACTTGCGATAGTTTGACTGTTTGCACGCGTGCTTGAAGCCTGACACTGAATATACGAGCACGTATCTACAATACCTACCGTGTCGGAATATGACCAAGGCTTGAAATTGTATTTTAATCAGTGCAATGAAGCGAAAAGAAAGAAGTAGGGCAAAGGGAGATTATAATAAAAATTTCAAATGTACGTTTTCATTTGGTTAATTAAATCTTTATTTAAAAATTCAAAATGAAAATTACCTTAAATTTTTTGAGCTAGTATTGGGATGAGTATTCTCAGCTGTACAGAGTTTGAATGGGTCTTGCTAGTGTTACAATTATTTTACTCTCAAAATTTGCAACGGGATTTGATAATCGTGAGTTATTTTACGTGAGGGTTTGGAGGGTTTGAGAATTAGATAAAAAAATTGAATTGTGATTTTCACATTGGTAGGTATAAATTTTAGTCCGGAAATGACATTTAAAATAAAGAGGTTGAATGGGAGTTCCGCACAAAATACGGGCTTGAATAGGCATTTATTCAATTAACCTTCTTCAGTTGCAATATTAAAAACCTATGGTCAAAATAAGTGTTGGAATAATAATCCCGAGCAAGGCCAAGTTAACAACTACCTAGCATTTTGTAGCAGGGCCAGGTTAACTCCTAGCAGTAATACTAGTAATGAAAAAATAGACCCTAACAAATGAGCTCGATAAATCAAAACCAAAAGTTTGAAAGTGTAACTTACCTCAACAAAATTCATGGATAAGAACCCAGAAAGCAAGAACTCCCAAGCCCCGGTAAAACTAAGAAGCATGCATGACGCTACAATAGATAATAATAACAAACCCAGCAAAGGACGCCGAAGAGCGCGTCTGCTTGCCATACATGGCGAGGTGGCGGGAGCAGTAGCCCTGGCGTTGGCTCTCCTTGTTGCAGCTCTCCTTGCCACACAAGCGCCGCCACTGCTTGCCGTTAAACTTCTTGCGCACGCCGTTGGGGGTGATAACCACTTCGCCCTTGCGATACAACGGGGTGCCTGTCCCAGACCTGTAATACAAGAATACTTAAGAACAAGCTCTTGCAATAAGCCTGCAAAAACATCAAATACAACATCATTAAAAGTTGGCTTCCAGAACAAGTGCCTACATAAACGGACATCAAATAGCGGCCTGCAAGTCGAGGGACTATTTGGTAACAAAATCTATCTTTTCCTTCTATATTGTTTTGATAATAAAATCTAAGAAGGAAATTTAATGAAGTCAACGAATTTTAAAATTTTTGTAATGCAAAGTATGCATCCAATCTTTCAACATGACCTATGCAAAAGGGATATAAATTTAGCAGGAAAATTTGAAAGGGGCTTTGTACAAAGCCGAATACGCCAGGTGAGAGGGGGCAGAGATAAGTGTAGAGGGAGGGACAGGTGATGACAAATGGAGGCCATGAGGGAGAGATGGCTGCAGGTAAGAACAGGAAGGTGCATGTATGAACTGGTGGGTACAGATAACAACTACCAGCCAAGTCGCGTGCATGGCAGGGATAGAGGGTGACAGGCACAGGACAGAGCGTGACAGCACTTGGGCGTGACAGGCACAGGATAGAGCGTGACAGCACCTGGGAGTGACACGCACAGGATAGAGCGTGACAGCACCTGGGAGTGACAGGCACAGGATAGAGCGTGACAGCACCTGGGAGTGACAGGCACAGGATAGAGCGTGACAGCACCTGGGAGTGACAGGGGTGAGCCTGGGAGTAGCGATGCCGCTGCTGCCGTGCTCGATGAGGCTGGAAGTCGAGCCCCGACTGTGCATGGAGTTGCGACACACGCCACTCTTGCTCCCACTGCTGCTTTCCAGGTAGCGCGCCCCTCCCCCACCAGCCCCTCCAAGTGCCCCAGGGGTCAGTGACAGCGACCGGTGTAGGTTGCCGAAGTGGTGTTGATCTAAACCAGGAAAATTATGTGGTTACAAGGTTGAATGATGGCAGTTGTAAATAATTGAATTTGGTTTCTAGAAGTCTATCAGGTTGAATTGGTCTCGTTTACTGGAGATTTACTGCATGTCATTAAATGCATGCAGTAAATTACAAGAAAGGACATTTGAATATCACTAGGATTTGATCGTCAGCATGATTTGTAAATAAGAACATACATTTCCCTTACAGAACCTAATGCAAAGTACTTGAATCAGGAAACTTCATTAAGCCCCAAAATCGTAACGTAACACACAAACAATTGTACTATTACCAAAGTATTATAAACATGAAGGGCCAAATAAAACGAGTTACAAGATCAATAAAAGCAGTTGTAAAATCTCACCAGAATCTGATGGGAAAGAAATGTCTTCCCGCTTGAGTTCGTCATCACTTTCATATTCGTCAGGCGGGCGTCGGACTGAAGAGGCGAGGGCAAGGTCAGCTGCGGACGGCGTCGCCGTGTTGCTGAGGTGGGCACTGCTGCTGCTGTGGTGCTGGGTGTTGCTGAGATGAGCACTACTGCTGCCACTGCTGTGGTGCTGTGTCAGGCTCGTGCGGTCACATGGTGAGTTATTGCTTGAGCTCACAAAGCCTGTGTCAGCTGAGTGCTGCTGCTGCTGGTCGCCATACTGAGCAGCAAGAGACTGCTTGTTATGTGCACCATTGGGATGAGGATATGCGCTGGACGAATGCGGCCGAGGGGTGAGAGGAGTTAAAGGGCTTGGGATGTGGGAATTGAGAGACTCCAAGTCCTCCCACCATGGTGGCTGGAGAAGACGCAGGTGTGGTCTCATGAGCTGCAGTTCCTGTTCACTGCCTCCATCATGGGAAGTGGCAATCCTCACCTGGTATAAAATGCTTCCCCCTGAATGTTTCCTCTCAATAATTTCCCCCTCAACAAAGATTTGTTGATCTTTGTCAAGACGTGCAACCACCCGCATGCCCTCCAGCAGCTGCTGCACACTAGGCACCGAGTCACTCACCACGTCACATTTTGCACTGCTGAACACGTTGGTGTAGACCAGCTCCTTGCCAGGGCTGTGGTCCAGCCGCACAACAATATCGCACACACTCTGAATGGCCGTGATCACTGCCGGGTAAAAGTGTCCTCCACTCTTGGCCAAAATCCTGTGGCCAACCCAGTCACTTAAATTGACAGGGGTTCGCCCAGTGGCTGAGCTATACGCAATCTCAGGAGTACCTGTTATTTTATTCCTCAGGCTTGAATTAGAACGTATAGGAGTCATTTCTGATGATGTCGTTTTGTACAGACCCGTACTTGAATACTGCCTTTTGTTGGTGCCAGTCCCAATAAAATTATTTTGAACGTTTGAGTCGGTGCAAAGAGAAGCAGTCACTCCAGCATTTGATGCTATCACCATCCCCCTCGAGACTGCTATGATTTGCTGCTGCTGCAGGAGTTGTGAAGTTTGCTGCGGCACCCTCACAATCTGGCCTTGTGCTCTAGAGGTGGGGTGAGCCAGAATGTTGGCTTGAACTTGAACAGGCTGGACAGGAATTGGCCGAGCAATGGATTGCTGAGCAGAAGCTAAATGTTGGTGAATATTTTGAGGCAGATGTGGCTGTTGATTTAATTGTACAGGGTGTTGCTGAACAAAGTGTTGTAATTGAACACTCTTCATCTGATCCTTGCTCTGATGCTGCAGTGTAAGCTGCAAGGGAGGAGATGTCGCCTGACTGCTTCTGTCGCTCCTGAGCTGCGAGTTAGCTTGCATCTGAGCTGGAGCTCTATTGGCCACAATGATGTGTTGGGAGCCAAGCTGGCTGGCTTGAGTGGGATGCACCTGGTATATTGTGCCAGTTTCTAACCCTCCAGGGGAATGAGCATCTGCAAGAGTGACGGTAGGACCGAGAAGCGTGCCAGACGATTGCCGCTGTAGGTGATAACTCATTGTAGTGCCTTCACCAGGAGATGAACTTGGAATGGAAGAAACTTGAGTGGAATGCACTGGCTTTTGAACGTAAGAATGTATTACATTGGAACCTGATTGTGTAATGATCATCTGTTTGCTTGGAATAGTTCCTTGCTGTAAACTCACTTGAACCGAATTGTCTTTGATAACTATAGGTTGATGCATGTGAGTTATGCGCTCACTTTCCAAATGCTGGCTAGCAGGTGGCTGGTTGATGAAATGTACAGTCTTGGTGTCACCAGTTTGTACCAGGGTCACAGCTCGGCATGGGGTTGCATTTTCAATGGCACTGATAGTTCGAGGGCGACTCACATATGAGCCATTGCTAGTGGCAATGCTTGACTGAATAGAAAGAGCAGCAGATGGCTGTTTGTTGACAGATACAAGAGAAAGAGGTTGGGTTTGTACATATGAAGCAATAGGTTGACTTCGTGAGTAAATACTAGTCTGTGCAGCAGATTGACTATTTCGCATATCAACAGGGAGAGAAACATGGGAATCTGATCCATTACTAGCAATGATTTTAGCATTCTGCATAAAGCAGATGCTGGCCGATGTTGGAGCCTTGATGGTAAGATCCTCTACTCCGCTGCTACTGCTGCGCACCACCATTGGGTTTCTGGATGGTGCAGAGAAGGATGAAGTGATGGGAGTAACACTGCCATGACTGCTAATACCATCACACAGGATGAGACCTGAGCCATCAGGGACCTGGCTAGCAGAGACAACTAATATTTTATTGGTGGGTTTATCTTCATTTTGCATGCCCTCCAGCTCAGCAGGATCAAACTTCCTCTTCTTTGGCAACTTGCAGGCACCATGATTGCCAGGTTTGTCCTCTTTGCCATAGCTGTTGTTGCCATTGTTGCTAGACATTCCCTTACAGCTGCCATTTACTTGCCACGTTGCAGAGCTGTCATCACTGCAGTTGTTGGTGGTGCTCTTATCAGAGTTACTAGCACCAGGAGCAGGGACACTAGTGGCAGTTGTAACTGTGGAGGTTGATACTGTTGCAACACTACCACCTTTTGTTTGACTCGTAACTGAGAGCGTTCCTGTACAAGACGAGCCAGTTGATGAACTGCCAGGAGTAGCAGTGCCAGAAATAAGTGAAGAAGTGGCAGTGCCACTATTCTGTTGATTCAATTTATTCCGTGCATGGGATTTTTTGGACTTGCTTCCACTGCGCATGTTGGGCTTTCTTTAGACAACTGCTACCCATGCTGGTCTGACAAGTTCATAGCTCACCACAAGACACTGAAAAATTACAAAAGTCATTAGTGATGAAACAAAACCAACAGTGTTTGGTATAAAAGAATAATAAATCCAATGAAAATAACACTTGTATTTGAAATAATAAATATGAAGTAAAACACATCTCATATCTTGAAATTTAAATCCAATTTTAAAATTCTTACGCACTGATTATTCATAAGCCTTCATGTCAAGTAATTTTTTACTAATAATCCAGAGAAATGAATTAAAATATTCAGTCTATTAGTAGAATTAATAAGAATTCAGTAGTGAAATGGATGCTACAGCAGCTGAAAATTAAATCTCAGTGGACAGAATAGGATGTGCTGCTATCATAAGACAATCAATTAATTCAAGTGGCAATCAATTTTTTTATTTCATAATTGCATCACATTAAATAAGCAAGAAATTTTGGTGTAGAACATATTAAAATGTACTCGTATTAAAATGTACTTGTATCATTATTAGAATGTGAAGAAATAGGTATACATACAATATCAAGATATTACTAGACTCCTGCGTTTGGCATTTTTTTTAATCCGAGACGAGACGAGACGAGACAACAGGCTCTGTCCCGGTTCGCAATAAAAACCGGGACAATTTTCAGCCCTCCGTAGGAATTCCGGGACGATACCGAGACGAGACGAGACATCCCGGTTAAAATAGGTACCTTAAAATTTCCCGGAATTTACAGCCATTTTAACGAGACATAACGAGACTAATCAATTATTGATGTGGTGTAAACTTTGGCTTACTGTCATACATTTATACAGAGCTGGGCAGCGCTACTTTGAAATGAAATGACACGATTTTAGATCTTCTGTGAACAAGGCACGAAAAGGAAAAGAATCGGCGACAGGCCACATCAGGCCTACACTTCAGCGCCGAGATCACCCACTATGTTATGTTAATTTATGTTAAATCTGCAATTAACTCAATTTAACTTGTAACTGTCTATGTCCCTATTAGCAATAAAGGGCAAACTTGTCATTCTTCAACCCATGTTTTTGAAATGATTCGTATCGTAATCGAAAAACTTGTTTAGTCTTAAATAATTAAGACAAATCTTGTCTCGTCTCGTTATGTCTCGTTTCAAATCTGTCTGTCTCGTCCCGGTTCATAATTTACCGGGACACAAGTTTTAAAGTCCGGGACAGAATTCTTGTCTCGGTTCATACCTTTATTCCGGGACAAATTTTACCCTCTGTCCCGTTATTTTTTTCCCGGAATTTTCTCGTCTCGTTTCGTCTGTCCCGGTTCATTTCGAGAAAATTATTTCGAGACGCAGGAGTCTAGATATTACCATCAAGTTTTCAATCAAGAGAACTTGAACTTAAATCACTATTTTTGTGGGATTGCACTTTCAAACAGTATCAGTTAATATATTGACAACATGAAATAACATTGTTTGTAGCTAGTCTAAATTTGAGTAAATTTCTGCATACGTTGCAGAACTTTTTTTTCCATATCAATTATTGGCCTTGGCCATATTGAAAATAAATGCAATCAGCACCATCCATCTGCCATGATTATACATTGGCTTCTTTCAGGCAACAAATTGGTATCATGGAGGCTCTAAATACACCAAAAAAACCTAGAAAAAAAGTAGAAAAAACCTAGCTAACCATCGAAGCTATTCCTGATACTCGGCTGTCTCATTCAAAGTAAAAATTTTACTCTGCATTAAA
This sequence comes from Hyalella azteca, assembly GCF_000764305.2. Classification (NCBI taxonomy): domain Eukaryota; kingdom Metazoa; phylum Arthropoda; class Malacostraca; order Amphipoda; family Hyalellidae; genus Hyalella; species Hyalella azteca. The sequence continues at coordinate 58,382 of NW_025940074.1, forward strand.
TTTTAATATATGCTTCATGACTGGAATGAAATATTGAGTAGGTAGACCAAAAATTTCTGGCAAGAACATGAATTCTTGGGTTATTTTCAAATACTGCCATTGAAATGTATAATTTCAATTAATTTGCATTAAAAATTATTCAAAGGCAACAGCATGGGTGAATTATCTTACAAGCTCCATTATTTATGAATACCTAATCTATGGAACATGGAATTCTACTCATTGGAGAAAATATTATTGAAATAGAATAAGTGAATGGAAAATCCTGGCTCATAGAATCCAAAGAACAAATTTGAATGTTTTGGACAAGTCATTTTCTCTTGTTATAACACAAAGCCTAGTTAGTGTAGGACGGTTACATTCTTACATTGAAATGGCAGGAATACATAGTATCAGCTAATGACATACCAGATACTGCACTATTGCAACACAATGTTTCACCTGCAACACATCAGATACAACACTTTCTTCTGGACTGTCAACGTCATGCACGGCCAAGACAAAAAAAAATACAAAAAAATGTAGGTTACATTAATGTACAATTTACACTCTGTAATCTTTTGGGGGTAGGTAACTATAATGATGTGCAACAGAAAATCTTTTGATTCTTTCATTTTGAAGCCAGGAAGGTCATTTTGAAGCCAGGAAGGTCATTTTGAAGCCAGGAAGGTGCTGCAAGGCTCCATGTACATATGTAAATAAGCATGACTGACATTCACTCAATTGATAACTGGTGTCACATTTGTTATATTTGCTTCTAGTTTTAGCAAATTTGAGTCATCTGAATGTCTCTTTCAGGTGTCAAGTGTTAGGAAGGGTGTTGCACTAGTAACCCTTTCTCCTCCTGCACTATATCAGAAGACAGCTTATACTTGAGATTGTTTGCTCATACACGTCTTCTCTAAATTCCTACATAATCCTGCACCAAGCTTCACATTAACTGACCTCTCATAAGAAGGTTTTGACTGCCTTCCTATATTGAAAACGTCACAAGCCACAGGCTCTCAGACCCAACAGTCATCCTTTCCCCATGCCCAGGGGCTCTTAAGTCCACCCTGTGAGGACCAACAGCAAAAAAATAAGAAGTTCTCAGAGTATTATGCCTAATGTTGTTATATTGCCTTGTCATTATTAAGATCCATAGTACTTTTGATGCATGGCATATGTCTATGATACTATGTTTTAATTTACGCATTTGCATGATTCATGTATTGTTGACTTTGCACTTACAGGCTTCATAAACATTATAAGCAGAGAGTGCATCTTTCAAATTTTGGTTTTTGCTTAAAGACAGAAAAATTAATACTGGTACTAACAATACTAATGGTTCTAATTCATTTGTAAAGTCTCTTGAAATTTTTCAGACTTCTTCATCAAAAAGTAGCTTGGTGACAACACAACTTTTGCTCCAGGTTACACCAGCCATAAACAACACACAACACCCGTGCCACTACCTATGCAACCACCCACCTACACACAGACAAATAGTGCAAACCCCACACAGATACTACACCAACATACTAGATACAGTACCCCCACCCCAAGGCAACACCAGCACAAAAAAAAAACACTTACACACAATTATGACACTTAAGGCCCGTTTCTACTATGAGACTCTGCGCGACTGACGACTGAAAAACTGGCGTTTTCAGCCCAGACTGAAGCTGTCCGGACCATCAACACGGGCTCATCGGCGAATGAAGCAGTGTTCATTCTTTTGAGCCGCTCAAGCTGCTCATCTCGGGAGTGTCGCTTTGACTGCAGTCTGAGTAGATTGTGTGTGACTGTTGCTCCTACCTTATTTACACACAAGTACTGTTCATTTACTTTTCTTTGCAATGTCGCATGACGGAGACTGGAACAGAGATGTTACTGAGAGGCTTATTGAGTCTTTCGCCAGCAGAAATACTCCTACAAAGGTGAGTATCTTCGCGAGAAATTAATGGTGTTACTTTATCGAGGATGTAATAGAAAATATTCGTAGGCATTCGTAAATAACTGAAGAAATGGCTCTCTCTCGATGATAACTCTTGAAACAGTTGTCCATAACTACCTCTTGAAGACCTTTTCAACAGCCATTCTTTGCACCAAATCGATCTTTTTTTCCTCCTGCGCCTTTGCCTGCGCACAGTGACAACAGCTTAAAGCAAGAGCGTCAGTATGTTCCCTCTTCGAAGGCCAACGGGTAACTGAAATGTCGCGCGCGACAGAGCGGTAGTCCAGATGGCACGTCAGTCTCGATCCCAGCACAGGCGTGTAGTGGAAACGCGCATGCCAGTTTTCAAGTCCAGCCATGTGGCTTATTGGTCTCAGTCCAATCTCAATCCTTCAGAATCAGTCCCGTAGTGGAAACGGGCCTTTAGAACGCTGTAGCTGGCCAGCAACAACAAAGTCCTTGGGCACCCACCACCCGACATAAGCAGCACAGAAACACAGCTCTCTAGACTGGAGAGAGTACACCTAGCCAGGCTGCGCTGCAGCCACCACCCCTCACTACAAACATACGCAAACAGAATAGGCCAAGCAGACGCAGACACCTGCCCATCCTGCCAGAGAGCTCCCCACACAATCACTCACATTCTCCTGGAATGTCTGCTCTGGCAGGATCTCAGACAACACCACCATATAACCTCGACCCTACAGCTCTGGAGCGACCCCCTGTCGGTGGTGTCGTACTTGCGCGAGGGGGTCTCTTGTAAAAATGAGACCGGGGAACCACAACAACAACAACAACAACCAACTACAACATAGGCCCAAGCCCAGGACAGCCATCGCAGAGATGTGGTGATATAACTTAATCATCATTTAAGGCATGATCAGCAAAGCCCCCATGCATCATCTCTAGATGTGATGATGGTATGGATTGTAGAAAGGAGCATCCATGTTCATGATATTGTCCCCACTCTAAAATAATGTTGGCATTTTCATTTTTTTGTGAAGGTAGAAATATTTAATAGTATATTTTATATCTAAGTGATTGAATATCCCCAGCCTAAAATAAAATTGTTAGGTACCGTAAAATGGGGTAACTTAGACCGGCGGGGTAACTTAGACCACTTTTGGTTTTTTTTACAAAAAACCCCACAACTCAAAAACTATTTGACATAGAAAAATTTTGTCAATGGGCATTAAAGGCCTAATACTGAGGCTACATAACACAATAGAAAGATTTAAAAAGTTTGCAAAAGACTATGAGAGGCAGGAGCCAGCAATTTATGGTGAGTGAAGCTAGAGTATAGACCTGTATTTTGCATGTTTCAATTCAAGTTTAATTTAGCTAGTAAGAAAATGGCATCATTTATAAGAAAAAAAGTGGTCTAAGTTACCCCATTTTACGGTACTCCTGATATTGGGGCAAATTTCAGATGTAAGAAACTCATTTTATGTGCCAAAACTGTGAAGAACATGAAAATTTTCATTCAATTCTACATTTGGACAATGTTATACCATTCATATTTTTCAATCACACCTCATCTCCCTTCCCACCAACAGTCAAAGCTTTAATCCAGATGTTTTATTCTAGTCTTGTGACTATTTTCTTTATGTTTTGGTCTTTATTTAAAAACACAAACAAGTTAATGTTTTTATATTTTTCCAATTTTGCTTCTCTTTAACTTCACTTCTTGTTGTCTGTCTGCTACAAATCTTATAATCAATGTTTAACACACTTCTACCTTTCCAATGAATCTAAAATTTTGCATACTTGCATAAAATTGGAGGCAATGCATGATTCAATTGACAGAATAAATAATTTTGCAAAACTTAAATTTTTTTAATTTTGAAGATAAAATTTAAAAATTATTATTTTTATTGATTGATAATAAATTTAGAAATTCATTGTACATGTGTAACATCAGAGACACTGGATTCTTTAGAAGTGTTGTCTTTAAAAACTAATTTTTAAATGCATATTATTGTTGGTTTGTTTGTCTGTCTGCTACAAATCTTATAGTAATTGATATCTAACACACTTCTAGTTGTCCTATTGATCTGAAATTTTGCAGACTTGCATAAAGTCAGAGATAATACATTAATCAACAGACAGAATAAATAGTTTTGAAATTTTAATTTTTTATACCGGTACCTATATTATAAAATTTAAAAATCATTTTTATATTAAAAAATTTAAAATTTTGTATTTTTTATTATTAGAAAATAAAATCAGAAATTCATTATGTGCAACATCAGAGACAATGGATTCTTAGGAAGTATTGTCTTTAAAATAAATTTTTAAACACATATTATTAAATTTATAATTTTCATTATCTTTATACAAGAAAATCAGATTTCTAGCACATGCCTAATTATTATACACGCTTCAAGGCATCAAGGGTTGTAGCTACCACACAATTTTCCAGTTTATATAATAAGGTAACTTTTGGCAAGCTTCACTTGATGAAGATACTCTCTTAATATTTTTCAATTAGGCTATTAAATGGTCATGGCAGAAATATGTACAAATAATATGTTGTCATGGCAGAAATATGTACACATACTTTTTACCTGAAATAGAAAATAGCATTAAATTATGAAAAATATTTAAATTAAAACACTTTCACATGTACCATATAATTTTTACATCATAACTTATATGGAAATTAAAATGGAATATTGTTAGTGATTTTAGAAAACCAAACATTAAGATGACATCCAAAAAAGAAAAAAAAGTTATTGAGCATTGCAGCATAAGCTGTCTTTTTATAGTTCACTGTCAAAAACTTAGAAATAAAAGTTGTTTATTTGATGATAGGCTAGGCTATCAATACATTTATGATTTAGGTAGCTACACGTTTTTACACGTTATTTGTCAATGACAATAAATGGTATCCTTAGTATCCTTAGTATTTGTTTGGGACACAACAGTCCCAGGCCACGATGGATCGCCGCCTCTGATTATCGTTCATCCGCCCTCATTTGGGCCACCTGATGCACGATGCTGTTGCTTGCTTCTCGCCGCTGGTAGTGTTGCAGGGGAGGTACACAGTCTCCCCCTTCTCTCGTTGTGATATGTCTGAATCTTGAAGGTCTCGCTCTCGAAGTTTGGCACTATTCCGGTTATCATTTTCCATGTGTACAGAATGACATACCTCTCCCGTCTCCTCTGCAGTGAGTACAAATTCAGTCGCTGTAACCTCCCCCAGTAGTTAAAATTCTCCATCCCATACTAGGTATCATAACAAAAGAGCCAACAACTAAATGAAAACAAGCTAGTCAATGCAACTGATACTAGAATGCATGGTTTTTTTACAATCTGTCAATAGCATTCAACAGAAGAAAACTGGCTTATTTTAATTTAAAAGCGCAGGTACAAATTATATCATCACAAGAAATCGGAGACTCGGACAACTCGGTACGTAACCAAAAAAAAAAATCCAAACCTCGAATATGGCAAGCACTAGCGGTCTTGCATTATATTTACAGAGAACAGTGTAAAATTTGCTCAACAAATTATAAAAGAAAAGGAACAAATTATTATGTTGATATCAATAGGACGCGACACCGAGTTACAGAAACCAGTCCTCAGTCTCACGACTCCGAGCGCTCGCAGCCTTGACAAGGCGACCCACGAAAACAAAGACATTCGACGACTAATTGTCGATAACTTTCATGACTTAGTGATTAACAGTACAAATATATGCAAGAAATAGACATTATAAATAACTAAAAATAGTTCAAACTAACCTGTGAGTGAGTGGATATTGATAAAATACAGTAATTAAAAAGACACCCTAACCTCACTCGACAGCAACAGGGATGACAATGTTGGAACTTTTGCACTCCTCAATCTCTTGCACATATAGTGAAAGTCAATAGAAAAATAGTATATCGATCATTGCATGCTACGATAAGTATTAACATTGTGTTGGATGATAAGATGTTCCTTTATAATTCTCATCTTTGAATAACTCACGAGTTTTTCAAAATTATCAGCTAATTTTGTCTGCGTTAATTATGAATAATCTGCAACAACATTTTAGTTCAAGATTTTACGAAATGTCAAGTTGCTTACATCGTTAATGTAGTTCTAACTGAAATAAAACTCTAGAAAACCACGTCATTACCATGCTTTTTTATCATACTATTTTTTATTTCAATAGAAGATTTCATTGGATTTGTTTGCTCACTATTTTGTAGATACAAAAACAATATAGCTTTTCGCTTTCGTTGCGTGAATGAAGAAGCATAAGCCAAGGGGATTGGCTGCAAGTATGTCACGTGACGTTGCAGCCTTTCATCCAATGAAGAGGTAAGAATGTCAAATTTGCTAATGAGCTAGAATCAGAACTGAATGTTAGACTGTCCACCCAAAACACAGAGGAACTTAATTGAGTAATATATTTTTCAGCAGTTATCTGTCCTAAATAAATAGCAAAAGTGAATATAATGATTTTACATATTATGCCCCTAATCAAGTCGGCAAATATTCATTATATTTATAAGCATTTGCAATGACTTTTACATGATTGAAGAGTAAAAGTTTATTAGTTATTATTACCCGTTACATTCCCATGGAACATTTCAATAGCAATGCTGCGAGTGAAATTTATATATATATATCATGGAGGTTGAGACTAATCTTATGGCAAATGCCCAACATACCAGTCAGCTGGCAAAAATCAAACTACCTAGCTTTCTTCAGTGTTTCAGTCGATACACTTGAATTGTAGTGAAATTTACAACTTTTCTTTCCGGTGATTTTTTTCATGGGTGATTTATCGACAAGCACCACAAGTTTTGTGCTTATCAGATCCCACCACTAAGAAATTATTTGGTTGCTTGCATGCCGAAAAAAGATTTTTAAGTAGTTGACTACGCTAAAGAAAAATTATTGCAGTTTTAGTTGACTGGTGGCCCACTAATTAATTGACTGACGGTTCATTAAGTGGTTAACCAAGGGTTCACTAAGTAGTTGACTGACGGTCCACTAATTAGTTGACTGACGGTTCACTAAGTAGTTGCCTAAGAAGATGCTCAATCTGAAGCTCCCTCGCCATGCACGCTATCAGCACCCAGTGCAGCACAGGCCTGCTGGTCTCAACAGCTCGTCTTTTACTCAAGTTGATGCTCTTTTCCTCTCGTTTCATTCTAGTCTATTCAGCTCACGTGGTGTCAAGTTGATGCTCTTTTCCTCTCGTTTCATTCTCGTCTATTCAACTCGCGTGGTGTCAAGTTGATGCTCTTTTCCTCTCGTTCAAACAAATAACGTAGAATTATAATTAGAATAGACTGGAATGAAACAATTTTCGGCATTAACTACAGAGATATAGTATTTCACAGCAATATAATACCTAATTAAATGTATCTTTTATCCATCTCTATTCATAAAAATATTCAATAGATCCGTAGTTCTAAAACTGTCTGTATATCCATTCGTTAAAATAGTAAAACGCAGGAAAACTGCATGATAACACCATAAATGCTAGAGGCTTGCATTGAGATAATATATGTAAATTATGCAAATAAATATTCAAATTACCAATAACAACGTGAAAGAACAAAGAACACTATTTAATGATGAAAAACATATATGTTACTATATTTTAAATTAACTTTATATATAAAAATACCAACTTGAAGCGTATAATATATCAATTTAAGATAATATTTTAAATTGTGGTTTGACCTGAAAATTGCAATAATTTAACCTAAGCGTACGGTCCGCGTTATTTTTTCTGTTTGGTTATATGCGGCCCACCTCTGCTCTCATATTTTTTATTACTTTACATAATTCTAATGTAGCGAAGTGTTCGAAATATTCTTCAACACTCTTGAATATTTTACATTTTTTGGTGCATCAAAATCGTCACTTTCGTACACGTCTAGCGTCTCTTTTGGCCATTAAACGCTTTTTGAGTTATGGTTATGTTAGTTGGGATACGGGAGTGTGGTAGTTGTGATACGGGAGTGTGGTAGTTGAGGTAGTTGGGATACGGGAGTGTGGTAGTTGGGATACGGGAGTGTTGTAGTTGGGATACGGGAGTGTGGTAGTTGTGATACGGGAGTGTGGTAGTTGGGATACGGGAGTGTGGTAGTTGGGATACGGGAGTGTGGTGGTTGTGATACGGGAGTGTGGTAGTTGTGATACGGGAGTGTGGTGGTTGGGATACGGGAGTGTGGTGGTTGGGATCCGGGAGTGTGGTAGTTGGGATACGGGAGTGTGGTAGTTGTAATGCGGGAGTGTGGGGTTGCTGATATGCGTGTACAAAACGTAGTTCAGGGACGAATTATCAAGTTGTGAATTTAATTCTAAGTTAGGGTGTTGAGAAAATTAGGAATGTTGTTTAATGCGATGAGGTATGTGCAACGCGAGCGTTGTTTACATCGAGCAGTATACGTAGGAGTCCAGGTGAGCCTATCGGGAGTGAAATCAGTCCAGAAATTCAGCGTCATGCAAGGGTCAGCGATTGCGATGTATGTAAGGAGCGTAATTAAGCTGACGTCAGAGGGATCTTGTGTCTTGGTTCTCCTGAAGTCAGTCATGGTCAGGGCGCTCGGTCTGGTGAGGGCGCACGGTCTGCACTCCAGGAACGTCGTGACGACAGCGGCCATATGACGTTTTCAAACAATACCGGTCGCGGAAACATCGACTCGTCGATACAGTTACGATTCCTATAGAAACATCTAGAACTGACCATCACGACTTTGCAACATTTCTGTACGGCCAACAACAATCCGGCGGCCACGCCGGCCCTTATTAAATTGCACGACAACAAGCGAAGCAACCAGACGCGCAGCGATTAGACAGCCGGTAATCCATTCAAGTAATGTCGAAAGTACTGTCAGACACAGCAGCAGCAGTAGTACGGCCACGACCTGACAGCAATGTCACTAAAATGAAAACCATCAAAGCTATTCCGAAGCTCGGCCGTTTACACTTCTTCCGAACTTGAGACGTCTTCCGAAGATGCGAGAGGACAGCTATAAAACGAATGTCACTGTGCGATTACTTAAAACAAACGATCATAATTATGGCAGAAGACTTTCGTGATCGAAAACTCTGGTGATGGTCATGTGCTCGAGCAGCAATGAACAGGAACATTAATTCATGAATATAGAAGTTATCATCATATCGAGATACCTACCCCAGCAGGCTTCTGACGTTGAAACAACGTCGCTTATTGATTGATTTCAGGTTTAAATGTTGATCAGATAAAACTTGAAGAAAAATGAAGTGGAAATGGAATTAACACTGCAATAGACGTTGAACAAACTTATTTCAACATCGAAGCAACGCTGATCTTGGTTTATTGAAATTTGATCTATCCCCCAACGGCTATTCTACGTTGAAACGAGATCAAAATTCAGGTTGTTATTCGTTCAATCATTTTCGGGGAGAGCTTTGCAACAGACAGCATGCATTGACATTCTAAATTTTTTGCATTCATCAACAGATGTTACATCACTGGTAACGCAGCTCATATTAAGCATTTAAAAAACCTTTCCGCGGGACAGATATCGTTTTATAATTTTCAACACTAGCTTTCTAACACAAGGCACAGATTTAAAGTCTAAAATTAGTTTGGTTTAAAATAGACATCATTACATCATTTTTGCCGATAGCTCGATGGCAGAGAGCAGAGCTTGTGGCCGGTGCTGGCTACGCTAGCAGAGCTCGGCTATTTTGGCAGAGGTTCGTGTAGCTGCATCGGCACTGAAGGCGGCCACCGCAGCACCAAGGTTAGTTGCGACGCACGGCCGGCGGGGTGACTGCGTTGCGCTAGCGCTGCTAGGCTGCACTAAACAACAAAGCTGTACATCAAATATAAGTCATTAGTACGAACGAATATTTCGAGTTTAGTTCGTCGACCCGCTAGGGTTGCAGAGTGACATGATTTTTTAGAGCGCCAGGGTGGCTAAGATAACAGCTCGTGACAAACAGGCAAATAATACGTGATATAATACAGGCAAGCAAATAATACGTGATAGAAAACGAATGCAACTAATTGCAGTGAAGTTTATCAGGCGTGCAAAGTTCAGTGTTTGAAGTTTAGGTGGAGAGTGATGAATATATTATTGAACCACATAACAGCATCAATGGAGTTTATATGACCTGTTTTAATAAAGTAAATAGTGAATTAGTAGCTAAATTTTTCAAATTAATTATATACATTAATTACATTGAATATTGAAATTCGAGTGGAAGTACTCTATTATATTCATTCTAATTATTTAACGGAAGAGAAATTTGTCCCATCAATGTTTGACTGTTAGGTTTGATTTATGTCGTCGTTTTGGATGCTTATTATGACGCTAAATAAATACAGGGAAGAACATATATAAATCGACTCCCTGCACTCAACTGTGGTCGATTTTGTCAATTTGACCGAAGTGAAGTGTGACGAATTTTCATGTACAGTCAGCAGTAAGAGAGCAAGGTGCATGGGTGTAGTATTTGCATGCATACAATTTGTAGGCCAAATTACCTTCGCAATTGCAGGGAAGATGACCCGATTAAAAAATATTCCCTTTTTCAATGATATTTCGATACAGAGTTTTTGAATGAAATTTACAGCTTTTTTGTTAAATTATACCCTGTGTTTATTTTCTTCAGTGGTAGAGCCTAGGTAACGAGTGATCTTGCAGGAACGTCAGGATGAGGCTGAGTCACCATGATGATGTTGGTGCTTGTGATGTTGATGCTAAATTCCACACTGGACAAGCCAGAGGGTGGAATAAGAATACAGTGCAGTGCATCAAACAGAAGGTGGAGTGCACCAGGACTTCTCGCAAATGTACTAAGTTCATTTTAGGCATGTGCATAGTTTTGATGCTGCTCTTGACGTCTGTGAGTGCCGTCTCAGGCAAGAAAGATGACGTTATTCAGGATGTGACAGCCAAGCAGTTGGATGACATGCTGGAAGAGAGTGATTACGTTGCCGTCTATTGGTGTGAGTTGAGTGAATTGCGAAATTTTGATTAATCTAACTAAAATTAACCTACATTATATACCTTAATTAGATCTACTTAAAGCTAACTCTATTATAACCTACTGTAACCTAACATAACGTAAGTAACATAAATCAGGCATAACATAACACACGTTAACCTGACATAACGTTTACTATATTAACTTAGCAGAGGAAGTATATCTTTTACTAGCCTAGTGATGCATTGCTTATGACTTATATGATACCGACCAGCATTGTTAGTGTAACATACTCGTAAGACGAACGCCATCTCTGACACTAGAGTGACCACCTCACAGTCTTCGCCGCACTGCCATGCGTACCGTTCATCTACATATTTGACAAGAGGAAAAGATTTCTGGTATCATCTGAAAAACTCAGGCTTTCTATGCATTATTGTAGTGCAAGTGTACGTATTTCTGATCATTATCGTGTGTGTTAAGTGTAGTGGTATTACGGTCACTAGGATTAGTGCAGCTAGTGAAGCTACACTAATCTAGCCTCCGCCAACGAAGCTTCGTTGGCGGAGGCATGGCTGACTAAATTATCTTGCACGCGAATAATTTCATCAACGAGAAAGAGTTCGATGGTGCAACATGTAACGACAGGTGCTGGCACCATCACACGTCACAGGTGCAGGTCACCTAGTCACGTCACAGGTGCAGGTCACCTAGTCACGTCACAGGTGCAGGTCACCTAGTCACGTCACAGGTTTAGGTCACCTAGTCACGTCACAGGTGCAGGTCTCCTAGTCACGTCACAGGTGCAGGTCACCTAGTCACGTCACAGGTGCAGGTCACCTANGGGGGAGGAGATGGAGGGGGAGGGGGCATCCGTCAAGGGGATAAAGCTAGGGAGATAAGCAAAAAAAATAATGCGGAATCCACCCCTTTAAAAAATACCACGTCGCAGGAAAAGACTGACGTGCGCAGGCGGTTCAATTGCGGCTAGATTTAAATGCGCATAGCTAACTTGGTGGAAGTATTATGAAGACAAGTGCTTCCGGTAACTTTGAAAACACCAATAAAATGAAAACTTGATATCTCAATTTAAAGGTTTAATGAAATATGAGATTCGACTTTGCCTTCAGTGGAAAATTAATTAGAATCAATTACTTGGTCTCATTTAGCCCTCAAACATGTTGATTTTTGTGGAACTTGCGATTCCTCAACGATTCCTAGAAATGAACAGTCATTATGTTGAGCATACACAATTTATTTAATAGTTTAACAGTCTGTCTTTGTTAATAAAACACTTGAATAGTCCGTCAGATCTTAATGTTCAATGTTGACCTTGTTGAAGGATCTGGTCCTCTAGTCTATTATAAGTAACTTAAAAATATCGAGTATTTACCGGAGATTGTTTTTATAGTAAACCAAATGTTAGGATCACATACCGTAGAGTTTACTGTACAATGTTTTATATTAATATACGTACAAATACATACTTCTTATTTCACATGAGCAAACGAACTAATCGAACCAATCATAAAGACACGACCCTATTTTCTGATGGGTAGTGAATAACATCGTCATTCTTTAATCAAGAATTTTCGTCCAAATAACTAGCGATCAGATTCGGGAACGAAAACTTCACATTCCATCCTAATATTCATTATGCACAATTATACAACGGGTTTCAATGTATCGTATTGATTTAAAAAATAAAAACGGACGCATTTTTACACTATTTGATGAAAAAATACCAGTAAATACTGAAGAACAGCCAGCCCTGGTAAATTATCATCAGTAATCTATGGCCACACTTCCTGATATAGACTATGTCACCTGAGCGCGCTACGCCCCTCCTCCCTTATTAGCGTCCACTGGTGAGTCATGCAGCGTCCCATGACCGTCCACTGGTGAGTCATGCAGCGTCCCATGACAGTCCACTGCTGAGTCATGCAGCGTCCCATGACCGTCCACTGGTGAGTCATGCAGCGTCCCATGACAGTCCACTGGTGAGTCATGCAGCGTCCCATGACCGTCCACTGGTGAGTCATGCAATCCCATGACCGTCCACTGCTGAGTCATGCAGCGTCCCATGACCGTCCACTGCTGAGTCATGCGGCGTCCCGCCTTTCGTGTACCGTGTTATTGGTTCTACCCGTATTTCGTCCACCGTGTTTCTTGATCTACCTGCCCATCGTTCACTGTATTTTTGACAGCTCCTATCCTTCGTCCTCTTCATTGCTAGAATTAATAAATGGAATCTTTCGTTGGCTTCTGAGACTCAACATTGTAATGAGACTCTCAATTTTAATGAGACTCTCAATTATAATGAGACTCTCAATTGTAATGTGAGACTCTCAATAATAATGAGACTCTCAATTATAATGAGACTCGCAATTACGTATAACGAGACTCTCAATTATAATAAGACGCTCAGTTATAATGAGAGTCTCAATTGTAATGAGACTCTCAATTGTAATGAGACCAATGTAATGAGACTCGCATCAGTCCTGCAGTGAACTAGTGTACAGTTCACGTCCGAGATTTCAATTTAACTGAAGAGAGCGGCAGACCCATCGACTCGGAGCCTCTGCTTGTTGACGACTTGCGCATCATAAGAAAACGAACAGACGACAGTTCTGTTAAAAACCTGTCAACAACAGGCGCTTCTGTCAACAGCAGGTGACCCGGTCACAAGCAGGCGCCTCTGTCACCAACAGACGTCTCTGTCAACAAGAAGGATGTGTCTCTCGTCGATGCGACAGATCTTCTAGCTATTAGGTAATCCTCATGATCGCTCTCTCATTTTGGATTCGACCCGTACCTACAAAATTGACAGGACTGACAAGATTAGCTGATAACTGAGGTTGCTAGAAAAACGATAACAGAGGTAGCTAGAAAAAAATCTGGTGCTTGATAAAAACGTAGGTTGGCAGGGGTGTGGGACAACCAGGCTTGACTATTATGATGTTGGCGTCAATATAGGCCTAAGGACTGTCTAGAATGATATACATAGTGGCAAGACAGCCCATATTGCATTTGCGAATTGCGCGTCTTGTAGACAAGAAGGAACTCGTGTTCTTTCAAAATATTGTCAATGCGAACAATATTTTATCAAAATCTCAATTGCCTTACGCCCCTTGTGCTTAATTAGATCTCGTGCCCCATCTAATTAGCATACGTGCTCCTCCTGCTTAGCACTCTGACCCCTCTTGGTTAGCACTCGTTCCTCTCCTGCTTAGCATTAATCGAGCCACTGACCGTGAGTCACAGAGCGAGAATAGCGAGAAAAACTTGAGCTTCAGACAACAGGAAGCGCTTTGTCGGTAGACTGTATCCGGGCTGTGGCTAGCAACGCATTACTGTAGATTTGTCGGTAGACTGTACTCGGGCTGTGGCTGGCAACGCGTTAATGTAGATTTGTCGGTAGACTGTACTCGGGCAGTGGCTGGCAACGCGTTAGTGTAGATTTGTCGGTAGACTGTACTCGGGCTGTGGCTAGCAACGCGTTACTGTAGATTTGTCGGTAGACTGTACTCGGGCTGTGGCTAGCAACGCGTTACTTGCTGTAAAGTCTAATAAATATCTTCCTTCTATTTTATATTTAAAATCACATTCTCGGTGTCTAACTTGTAGTCTAGCAAGCAACCATGCAAATTTCAATGTCTCTTGCTGTAATTAAACGCGAGGAATTTTAATCCCAAGCAAAGCAAACAAAGAAAGCACAAATGCCAGCAGTTGTACTGCCAACACCCCTGCTGAGCGTCTACTGATCTTCTGGCCTCTTCAGTTTCTTGTGTTGTTTCAGGTCATGTGTTGAATAGAGAGAAGAATCAACGATAAAAATTAAATTTGTTTTGTTAAATATTATAAGAGGTCACTGACATGACTGCTGCCACGCGTGCACTGCAGTTGTCATGCCAAGACGCTGTGGCTTGTTTATGGTCTTCATAAATCGGGTAGTCTCGATACGATGACAGTTATAAGACTTGCTCAAACGCCTGTCGTATCCAGAATTAGCTTTAGTTTAAAGTAATTTTGATTTTTTGCGTCGTTCGAATAACAGGAAAAATGATCATCATACTTTTACCGAATTAAAATTTTACGGGGAATTTGAAAAATGAAGCGTCGTTTAACCGGTAGGTTAAACATTCGGAGCTTAACTACATTTTAAACTTGCTCTTCGTGCTCGACATTCTGACGTACACGTGTTATAAACAACTCGCAGTAAACAACTTCCGATAAGTCTTGAGGGTAGAAGGGTATACATACACACGATGAAAGATGCATGAGAAAGTCGAACTAAAGATTCGGCTTTCTCATGCTCTTTCTCTTCGGCTCAAAAAGTTTACCCACAGGCTAAAACCCTGAAGGGACCAATTTTAAGCCTTGGTGAGACACTATATGGTTTACTCATGAGGTCAGATTTTATATACGTACATCTGTGTAACATAGATATATTTTCTTAAAAATTACGATAAATTTTTTAAATTATGAAATAAATGAAATTAATTTCTCGATAAAATCGTGAAGGTATAACGGAGATCTAAGATGACGTGAGATTCGGGGCAGCGGTGAAGCACCGAAAGAAGTGTGCTTGCTATAATGGCCGTCATACGTCAGAACTTAGAGACAGGACCAGAATTAGTGTGACGGAGTTATGGATAGCGAGACACACAGTGACATTCTCAATGTTGTGACGTCACGATGGCTGACGTTGATACAGATATCGTGAACCATAATCGCATTGCTATGTCGTATTTCCACAATGGCTGACAGTGACATAATATTGTAAGTCATAATGGCATTGTCATGTCATATTTCCACGATTTCTGACAGTGACATGGATAGTGGATACGCCAGCAACAATTTCATTAAGCATTAATAATGTAGAACCTACACAATGGCTGACCGTGGATATGTACAGGGTCCTTCAAAAAAAAAGTATCTGATTTCAATAGGCTTTTGCAAAACTCATACGACACATACAGAACAATTAATTTTATTTGTGAATAGCTTATTTGATGCCATTTTATATCATTTAGTACACTTTACTTGGTTCTGAAAATTATGTCTGATAAATGATGTCCCCCATTGTTAAGACATTCACGCTTTCCCTGAAGTTGCCCATAGCTCTTCGTGTAACTTCCCTTGGAATGGCTGCCACTTCCTGCCTAATGGCATGTTTTAGTTCTTGCAGATTTCTGGGACGATGTTTGTACACTTCAGCCTTTAGGTAGCCCCACAGAAAGACTCACACTGCTCGCCGGTCCATGGAAATGTTAAGAGAGTTGTTTTCTGAACGTCTTGTGTCTTTAAGAGGAGACATTTCCTAGCCCCCACGGTCACCCGACTTATCACCTTGAGATTTCTTTCTGTGGGGCTACCTAAAGGCTGAAGTGTACAAATATCGTCCCAGAAATCTGCAAGAACTAAAACATGCCATTAGGCAGGAAGTGGCAGCCATTCCAAGGGAAGTTACACGAAGAGCTATGGGCAACTTCAGGGAAAGACTTCGTGAATGTCTTAACAATGGGAACTTCAGGGAAAGACTTCCTGAATGTCTTAACAATGGGGGACATCATTTATCAAACATAATTTTCAAAATCAAGTAAAGTGTACTAAGTGATATAAAATGGCATCAAATAAGCTATTCACAAATAAAATTAATTGTTCTGTATGTGTCGTATGAGTTTTGCAAAAGCCTATTGAAATCAGATACTTTTTTTTGAAGGACCCTGTATATAGCGAGCCACAATGGAATTACTATGTCATATCTACACAAAGGCTAACAGGTATGGAGAGCGTGAACCGTAACAGCATTTTCTTATAAGAGGTCGCCCCTGGGGCTGACAGAAGCGAGGATAATGTAACCAATATATTTTGGATATTGTTTCGGAGCGACCGCTGACATCGGTAAGATTGGCGAGCGTCAGAGTGAAGTTCTGAGCGTCTTGAGCTCTAATTGGCACGTCCTCAGTGGCGAAAATTTACGAAAACTTACGAAAATATTTTCAAGATTGCGAAAATCATAATGAATAATGAATTGTGTATCCTAACACAATTCATTATTATATAAATAAATGAGAATAAATTCAATAAAACTGCCTTAGGGAAAATTTTGCCGTCTCGGTTCTAATATTGTACTTTATTGAAGGAGCTGCTTAGCTTCATTAGGTTTGGAATACTTTGAAAAACATAGTTATACATAACAAACGAACTTCATTTAATGATATTGATAAAATACATCTCAAAGTTTTTATCCATGATGAAAATAAGGATGCGAAAGGCTTGAATAAGACTATATTTGTTGTCCGATGCAAGGTTTCTGAAGAAGCCGATTGAAGATTGTTGGTATGCATGAGAACAAAATATGCTGATCGATTGAAATCATGAAATGAAAATTACCGCAACTGAAAGTTCAGAATGCATTGCAACAAACGCTGCAACAGACATTGCAACAAACGCTGCAACAGACATTGTAACAAACGCTGCAGCAGACATTGCAACAAACGCTGCAACAGAACATTGCAACAAACGCTGCAGCAGACATTGCAACAAACGCTGCAGCAGACATTGCAACAAACACTGCAGCAGACATTGCAACAAACGCTGCAACAAACATTGCAACAAACGCTGCGGCAGACATTGCAACAAACGCTGCAGCAGACATTGCAACAAACGCTGCGGCAGACATTGCAACAAACGCTGCAACAGACATTGCAACAAACGCTACTACAGACATTGCAACAAACGCTACAACAGACATTGCAACAAACGCTGCGGCAGACATTAGACTGAGCCGCGCAAGAATCTCGCTGGTCGTAACTAAGCGTGCACGACGCTTGCTATCCAAAACAAGTGAGGTTTCATTTATGATTTTTATTATAAGCTAAATACAAGCAACTTAACACAATCATTTTGAGAGCATTTTGAAGAATAAATACATTTCAATTTAATAACATTAAAAGTAAGTCAAACTTGAAATACAATTTAATCATAGCCACTTGCCAATATATGAATGCACTCACGAAATACCCACAAAATGGTAAAACTATGCTTGATCACGCATGGCTTCCTGATGATCAAAAGTAATTGAGAAATATCTGTCGAATTATCGTACCTGAGTAATTGGTAAGCAATTGTCCAGGAAATAAATGCTAAAATAGCGCATCTGCTTCGCTGGTTAGTAATTATTTTATAAGTAAACGTGCATCAATACAGAGGAGTTCCGTTGTCAGTTCCAATTTTAGGATAAATGACCGGGTAATTAACGGAACACAATGTGTGGTTTGCACTCGGTCGTGAAATAACCATGAAAACAACAGAGCTGCGTGTTTGATTTTGTGCATCAAATTACAAAGAAAATAACGGTGTTTCTCGTTAGGTTGACATGCGACCATTTATTTAGCGCAGATGCGTGATCGTAATGAACCCCATTTATTTGTGCTCAGAATGTATTTCGGTCTCGTCTCTGCCATGCACTGCATGCGACTCAATGAACTGCGAGGCTGCATTGCGCGCTGAAGTGACTTACGGTGACAGGAGTTGGGCAACAGGCCGCCTGACTCACGCTTACTTATCATACTCCTTTGAAGGTTAAAATATTAACACAAAGAGTAAAAAAATATAACATCGCAATGAAACATTCCTGCCAAGTGTCTTTACTCACTATACCAGCTCGAAATAAGCATGTGGATGGCGTAGTTCTTACTGAAGAACAATAATAGTTTTAACGCCAAGAACAATACCTCATTAGCGAGGTGCTCTTCAAAGGCTTGTTTCGTTTAGCAACTTTACCTGAACACCAAGTTATAGAGAAAGATGTTTCTCATGTTATACTTAGAATGACACTGAGGAAAGCTACGACTCATACGTGTTACATAAATTCATTGACGTTCACTCAATACTCTGCTGCTGATCTATTACATTCAATTTATAACACAGATTTGAGAACGACTTTGATGCCTTTTTGAATGCTTGCATCAGGGTGGGCAAGGTGGCCCAGTGGTTAAATTTCAGAGTACCAAGATTGGAGCAGGGAAGCGCGGGTTCGATCCCAGCTCTGTGCGCCAGTTTCTGGTCAGAATCGGCGAGGAGGCCAGGCGGAAAGCAGAATTGTACGTAGCAGTGAGTTGCGAGTTTGAGACCGCAACGAGCTGTACCTGCGTGTTATGCGATGTTAAGAATCGGCTACAGGCCTACGGCCAAGTAAACGCTGAAATATAAGATATTTCAAGACTTGGGCCCATATTAGCTTAGGCATTTTTCGTATCGCGTCTGAAAGTGTACGTTCCGATGAATATAGTGAACGTTCCAATAAAGGCTGGAAATTTCTTTTCAGTTTTCTAAATCAAAATCAAACTTCTAAAAATTACTCACATTATCAAAAATAAATTTTTACACAGTACAGCATACATTCAAGTATTGAAAATTAAAAACTTAGAAGCATAATGCATTTAAGTGTTTAAAGTTTAGTATCTGATTTGTCTTTATATTTATAATAAGATTTGTTATTATAAATATAATATAATATAGTATAAATAATATAATATAAATAATAATATATAAATATGTTATATATTATTGTATATTTGTTGCAGACAAGCGGAGTTGCCCGATCTGCGACAAGGTGCTGGCCGAGCTCGAGGACATCGATGACGACACAGCGCGCTTCGGCGTCCATCTCGTCAAGATCGCAGACAAGAAACTTGCCCGCAGCCACGGCGTCAAGAACTTCCCCGCCCTCACCTACTTCAGGAACTCTGAGCCCATCCACTACGAAGGTGCAGATATGAAACTCTTTGAGGCCTGAGAGTTAAGTACTTTAATTTATAAGGTGGAGGATTAAAGAGCTTTGCCTTCGTGGAGGGCCAGAAATTCGATATGTATGCACACCCTCCGACAGGCCTTAGCTCCGCCTAACGGAGGAACCACAAGTCACGGCTGCTTAGCTCAGTGATGGTATTCTACTCAAATTAGAATAAATAAATTCAGCATGAAAACTGAGTTGAACTTTGCGCTCTTCGAAGAAGAGTTTACAGCACCGTCTAACGAGAACATTTTGGTTATTTGGGCGAGGATGAAGCTTCTATAAATTATACCTTGGAGCACGAGACTATCTTGGCATTACATTTATCTGGTGCAGCACCTCGTTTAATTATTTAATTACTAAGTAACTGAATATGCGTAACAGAATCTGCAAAATTCTGAAGTCCGAAATGTTGTATTAGCCACTTTTTACTTTAATGCTTCCGCAATATAACATAACATATCATAGTGATGTCGGCGCTGAAGTGTAGGCCTGATGTGGCCTGTCGCCGATTCTTTTCCTTTTCGTGCCTTGTTCACAGAAGATCTAAACTCGTGTCATTTGACCGGATCTTTTCATGACTGGCGATAGTTTGAAGTAGCTACTAGACTTCCACCGGGTTCGATAAGGAGCTAGGCATTTCAAATCTGAACATATATTTTTCCATAGCTTTATCTAGTCTGTTCTTGAACGCGTTCATACTTGGAGCGCCAACGATGTCATCGGGGAGGCTGTTCCACATGTCGGTGATTCGAAGCGAGAAGAAATTTTGTCGCGTGGAGAAGTTGCAGCGCAATTTAGAGAAGTTGCAGCAGAAGTTGCAGGAGAAGTTGCAGCGCAATATAGAAAAATTAAACTTAAGGATTGTTTCTCTTTGCGTTTATTCGCATTGTGTTGCGTATATTAGCATTGTTTTCTCACTCAGTAAACCTTTTAGCGAAAAAATTCCATGGTTTTTCATTAATCCTGTCGCTTACAGATGGTGGTAAAATGCATTATTGTTTGTTCTATAGGAGACTTGATGGACGAAGGCAGCGTTCTAGAGTTCCTGACGAGCCTCGAGGCCATGGAACTGCCCGACCAGATCGAGGAGGTCAACGCCAAGATCCTCGACAAGGTAGTCGAGGAGCAGGAGTATGTCGCCGTCCTCTTCTGTGAGTAAATATATGTTTCCAGACGTGTTATTTCTGCATAATAAATGTCACTGCGTTGGAGTCGATGATGGAAAAAAGTGACGAACAAACAACTTTATATTATAGAAATAAATTAGTGTTAACTACTTAACAGGATTGGATTATGAGCAATGTAAAAATTAAATAGAAGTAAGGTTAACTAAAAATAAACTAAATAATAACCGATTATAATTTGGGCAGGAATAATCTAACTAACATATCTACGGTCATATTTTGTTAATATTATAATCTAGAAGAAATTTTTTGCCTGGAATATGATATTCAATTAAAATTTTCATCCAAAGTTCAAAACTAGAATTACAATATAACCACCCACGGAAGACAATGTATGAGATTCGTTAAAATTTATATCAAAATGTCAGAATTTGATTCACAATATGAAACACCCACGACAGACAAGAGCGACTGCCGCAAGTGTGTGAAGGTGTTGGCGGAACTCGAGAACATCGACGACGACGCCGACCAGCTCGGTATCGCCTTCGTCAAGCTCAACGATCCCGACCTCGCTGACGAGTACTCGCTCGGCACACTCCCCGCCCTCGTCTACTACAGACGAAGGATCCCTGTCGTCTTCGACGGTGAGTCCTTCCATTGGTTTGAGTTGACTACAGACGAAGGATCCCTGTCGTCTTCGACGGTGAGTCCTTCCATTGGTTTGAGTTGACTACAGATGAAGGATCCCTGTCGTCTTCGACGGTGAGTCCTTCCATTGGTTCGAGTTGACTACAGACGAAGGATCCCTGTTGTCTTCGACGGTGAGCACTTCCATTGATTCGAGTTGACGAAGTGTTTTCCTCGTCGTGCGTTATCGATGAAGAATCGGTAGAGTTTCCTAGATCGTTTACGCCCGCGCAGGCAAATCAACGCCGAGACTAAAAATACTCTGAGGGTACAGTGGGTTTTCGTCATTATATGTCATAACCCATAAACTTTTTCAATAAAACGGTCTTATGAAATGCCTTTTTACAGACAATTGCCAATTGTTAATGTTGGAAAGATTTCAAAATTTCTTCCACCAAAGATTCGTAATGGCATTAACTGATTCCTGTTACGCATGGCAGGGGACCTGATGAACGAAGACAAGGTGCTGGAGTGGCTGCTGGAGAGCAAGAGCACCGGGGACGATGACGAGGTCATAGAGGAGGTCACCGTAGGGCTGCTCAACAGCCTCATCGACAGCATGGACTCCCTTGCTGTCGTCTTCTGTGAGAACAGCGCTTATAGTTTTTAATTCTGATGTTTAAAGCTAATTTGATTACAATCTATATCATATCAGTTTAACGCAGGAACCTTACTTTCAAAAGTTTATTTACAATATTAAGGCTAGAAAACCATTAATGGGGTGGGGGGTTTCCCCTCGAAAATCGAAAAATTTTGCTTTTCCGTTTTTCGAGCTTTTTTTTAACTAAGGAAAAGGCGCGTCGAATGTATGTATGTGCGTACATAAGTTTTTTTTTCGCAAGGCTTTATTTAATTCATATAAAATGAACATATTTTAACAGTAATTAATAAAATGGTATTTTTAGGATATCATTCGCTTTAAATTATCATTTCATTAAACATATTTGGCTCTGCCGAACAATTGCAATAGCTATCGATTTGCCTAATTTAAAATATATTTTCCTCACTTCTTCTTCAATTTTCAAGAAACATCATTGAGAAACATGTCATTCGATTTGTAAAGAAAATATCTAGCGGCTCTAGTAGCCTTTTTTCTGATTTTTACATTGTTTTCATTATCATATGTAAAAACGAGGAGGGACAAAAACGGAGAATTAAGTATAAAAAAAGTCGAATAAAGGCTCCTAGGGTCGCTAGAAATTTAATTTACGAATCGAATGATATGTCTCTCGATGTTGCAGCACGCAAATTGAAGGATGCGATAGATATATGACAGACTACTCTTAATTGTCGTTTTCAATTTATTTCACGTTTTCTTCAAGTTTTTTTTTTTTCAAAAATTTTATATGCGCAAAATATTTTTATTTTAGTGATGTACATATGAATGCGAAGTTTCAGAAAAATCCGTCATTTAGTTTAGGAGATGATTTTGGAGGGAACCTCCCCTCCTTGCTCCCATTGAACTGCAAGGAAAAATCTTTCTACTGAAGATATGATGAACTTGCTTGCCGTTTTCTTTGCATTTGGTTTCTTAGTGAACTTGTGATTTAAGCAGACTAATGACATGAGTAGAAAATTAAAAATTCCTCTCCAAAATTTTGAATTTTTTTTTATTCAAGCCAGATACTTTTGATTAGGACTACGTGGTATATGCGCAAAGTTGGTGATGATCATGCATCTCCCACCCCAGACGACCGAAACGAGGTGGACGACAAGGAGATCTTGGCTGAGTTGGAGAACGTGGATGACGAGCTCAACAAAGAAGGCATCCACGTCGTCAAGATTTGTGACGAATCTGCGGCCAAGGAGTACGGCATCGAGGAGACGCCGGCACTCGTCTACTTCGAACACGAGGTGAAAAACGACTGATTTTATTACTTGTGTAACAACTGAATTAAGTATAGCATAAATGTTTCATTACTATAGCATTAATGTTTGATTACGCGGCGTAGAACAAACTCGAAATTTGGCATTGACCTGCTTGTATCGCAAGTTCAATTAAGAACTTAACTATTGTAGGAATGATAACATTGCGTTATGAAAACAGCAATATATCGAGGACTAGTATATATACTCAATTGAAGCGTAGTTCATGTAAGAACGTGCAAATATGCAAATCAAGGTCGTTATTATGTCTTTGCGAAGCTACCACCTCGATATCAATCCCAATTAATAATCTAAAATAAATATAAAATTTTCATTTTAAATTTGCTAGGAGCACCGCGAAACCATTCCATTGTTGTCTAAGATCGTAGTTAAATTAAAAGTTCTGACATAGCCATGACTTCCACTTGCGTGTTGAAAACGTTTACTAATAATTCAAAACTGTTTTTTTTAGTTTGTTATTTTATAAACTGGTTGCTGGCTCTTTTTCAGATTTACTGCACTGACACGCACAGCTCTTTCACATCCATCAGTGATAAATGAACTAAATTTTGTTATTTATTTGGTACAATTGCAGCGAATGAATAGACTGTATAAATAAGAGTATGTCTTCCATTATGCACCATTGCGCCTGCAGCCCAGTTCTGATGTATATGCATTTATTAACGTAATTTATGTTAAAAGAGGAAGGATGCCACTGATTATTTGAGTTACCCCAATTGCTCGCCATAGCAACCATTTTCTGTCGGACATCGCTATAATTTTTATCACAATCAATAACACTTCCTTGTCCCGCGTGCAGCGCTGGTCCCACGAGCGCTTTCCTTTATCCTCTCGATTTAGAATTCAAACCGCGCGTTAAAACAATAACTAAATTATCTTCAAAGCGTCATAAATGATTTACCTTTGAATATAAATTCAAATTAAATTCAAGTTACCTTTAAGTAAAGCTTGAACAGAATTTATTACAATACCGTTGCAATAAAATACTATAGACAATTATAAGATATCAAAATGGATGTTAATAATAATCACTCAATATACAAGAGAAAAGTGGAACTGGCTTACAGTCCCTTTCACCATACAAAGCAAAGTAAATATCTGATATGAGTCAATCCTTCAGTAATTCGTACCGTTCAGTCTTTGCCTACTATAAAGATATATCTATACTTATTTACAATATAG
This sequence comes from Hyalella azteca, assembly GCF_000764305.2. Classification (NCBI taxonomy): domain Eukaryota; kingdom Metazoa; phylum Arthropoda; class Malacostraca; order Amphipoda; family Hyalellidae; genus Hyalella; species Hyalella azteca. Next base: position 82,935 of record NW_025940074.1, read on the forward strand.
TATATATAAAAACTATATTCTTATATAGTATGTAATACTCATACGAACTTGGTAAGCGTTGAGCGTTATTGATCACCTTCAGTGCAGGTGCTGAGCGTTATTATTGATCACCTTCAGTGCAGGTGCTGAGCGTTATTATTGATCACCTTCAGTGCTGGTGTTAAGCGTTATTATTGATCACCTTCAGTGCTGATGTTGAGCGTTATTATTAATCACCTTCAGTGCCGGTATTACGTTTTAGTTCATCATTAATTAGTAGTATGTACGTGCAGATCCCGTCCCTGTACGACGGTGACCTGCGTAAGGAGGAGGAGGTGCTGGCGTGGCTCGTCGAGCAGCTTCACACCGACGAGATCGAGGACGTCACTGACGAGATGCTCGACAAACTCATCCGCGAGAGCGCCCACCTCGCCGTGCTCTTCTGTGCGTCCGCAGTTGTTCTTGTGCATGTCCTTTATACTGTTTAGTTTAATTAACTGTTTTGTTTAATTAACATTAATTAGTACTGTTATGTTTAATTAACTGTTTTGTTTAATTAACGTAATTAGTAGTGTTTTGTTTAATTAACTGTTTATGTTTACTGTTCTATACTGTTAATATACTGTTTAATTGTTATAGTGTTTTGTTTAAATAAAATTAAAAATTATTGTCATATATAATGTTAAATATCACGCAGTATTTATCTCGTCGTATTTAACATTGAGGTCAACTTTTTATTTGAGGTTGCAGCGAACTTTCCTCTGAATATGCGGAAGGGAACATCCTGTGTTATTCTGTTTAGCATAATCGAAATCAATTAGTGGCATAACTTATGATTTTAATTATTCAACAGTACCTATCTAATTATTTTTAACATTAATACCATTTTTTGATATTGAAATTAATTTAAATCCACCTTAAAATTTCCCGTAAATTAAATTTTTTTTACATTGTCGTAGACGACGAAGACGAAGCAGAGTCGGACTTGGTTCTCTCCGAGCTGGAGAACATCGACGACGAGTGCGACGCGCACGGCATCACCTTCGTCAAAATCGACGACGACCAAGAAGCTCAGGAGTACGGCCTTGACAACGTCCCTGCGCTCGTCTACTTCGAGAAGGGCGTGCCGTCTGTGTACGTTGGTACGTTTTTTCTCAATATTTATCTATCATAGAGAAAGAAATCTAACCCGATAGCATTTTAAAATTCCTCATTATTTGCATGAAACAAAGATTTACTAAGTTAAGGGATTAATTTATACTTTACAATATGGAATACATCAATTAATTCAAGAAGATTCCTGAATAGTCTCGCTGCCATTGTCCCCCACAGGGAGCCTGCTGAAGGAGGACGAGTTGCTCGCTTGGCTCGTCCACCAAATATCCAACGACGAGATCGAGGACGTCACCGACCAGATGCTTGACAAGCTCATCGTCCAGGCCGAGCATCTCGCCGTCCTTTTCTGTAAGCCATTCAAGCTTTCTGCTGACACAACTAACTGCTGTCTGCCGTCCTATTCTGCAAATACAATTCTACATCTCGTTGTCATAACCATTTCCATCCCACAGTCTGTTTATTTGAGTTGTACGTTATTTTTAGTCCCAATAATTGCTCGATGATCGTTTTCACATATATGTCATATGTCTTTTGGTGCTAAATTTTACCATTCAAACTCATGATCAGTTCATTTAAATGGAGGATATATCTAAATCATTCCAGTAAGCACATATATATACCAATGAATCAGTGACTAACTTTTGGGATCAGCTCCGGCACCGTGGCCGTACTCCTAATTATATGGCAGTTTCGCGCAATCGCGTTATTTTTTTAGTTTTTTTTCAGCAAGTTAAGAGGAAGAGGAAACGTACTCCTATGGATCAGAGATTTTCTAGTAGGTAGACGACAACGTGTCAGTATTAACGGAACCGTGTCAGACTGGGCATCAGTGCGCAGTGGCGTGCCGCAAGGAAGCGTTCTGGGGCCTATTTTGTTCGTTGCTTTTATAAACGATTTGCCAGAAGCAGTGTCCAGCGTGTGCTCCATGTATGCCGACAACACAAAAGTTTATAATACAGTGAAGGATGCGGCAAATAAAGCGCAATTACAAGATGATCTTGACAGTTTAGTTAACTGGGCTGATACGTGGCAGCTGCGGTTTAATGCTGACAAGTGTAAAGTACTTCACCTCGGGAAGAACAATGAACAGCAAGATTACAGCATGAGAAGACATGGTTGCAACGAGAGAGTAATGATTGAAAAGTCTAGTGTGGAAAGAGATCTCGGAGTTTATGTCGACAAGGAGCTGAAATTTTCTAAGCATGTTGAAACGCAAGCTAACACATCCAACAAACTTCTTGGACTAATCAGACGCTCATACGAGTTCCTAGATGCAGACGCGATGAAGCAGTTGTTTGTTGCTGTCGTGCGCCCGAATCTAGAGTTTGGAAACGTTGTGTGGTCACCGAGATTTGAAAAGGACAGAAATTTAATGGAGAGTGTTCAAAGACGTGCAACGAGGATAATTTCAGGCTTGAAGGGCAAATCCTATGAAGAAAGATTGAAGATTATGAAGCTTCCAAGCCTCAGTTATCGACGTCTGCGTGGGGACCTCATTGAAGTATACAAGTATACTCATGGTTTATACAAGGTCCCCGAAGGATTACTAGAATTTGAAACAAGAACCACTACCAGGGGCCACGGCTATAAACTAAAAAAACTGCACTGCAACTTCTCAACGCGACAAAATTGCGTTCAAGAACAAACTAGATAAAGCTATGGAAAAATATATGTTCAGATTTGAAATGCCTAGCACCATATCGAGCCCAGTAAAAGTCTAGTAGCTACTGCAAACTATCGTCAGTCATGAAAAGATCCGGTCAAATGACACGATTTTAGATCTTCTGTGAACATGGCACGAAAAGGAAAAGAATCGGCGATGTTATGTTATGTTATGTTATGTTATGTTATGTTATGTTATGTTATGTTATGTTATGTTATGTTATGTTATGTTATGTTATGTTACGTTATGTTAAGTTGCCTATATAGTTTACCGTTTCTCTGTTTGTTTATACACCATAGCGGTAGAGTGTTGAGTCGTGTCCTTAAAAATTCTTGCATAGAGCAGAACCAGTAAACCAGTTGCACGATCAGATTGTTCGTGAGATATCGTTGATCGTATATATGGTGGAAGTAGTAACCCGGGTAACACGTTTATACCTTCCGACACTGTGCCAGGCCCTTTGTGCGAACCGTGTGTCGGTAGCCTCTCGACAGTGACGCCGGCTTCAGTAATAACTTTATTTTGAATCGTAGTCAAGATGTGGGTTTCATTTTTAGTTGAAAGTACTGCTAAGAATCTATTGTAAAAACTCCAATTTAATAATAGCATTTTTATATTCAGGTTTTAACGAACTTTGAGACTAAATCACTATAATTCTTACTTTTTAGGTTGATTCATTAGGGATACCGTAGAAAACACTGAGCACAATGCTATGGTACCAAGCTACTACGAAAATATATTTTTACATTACCGTTCTTTACCACACGATGGTAAACCTCCAGCTGTGCCGACTTCACAAGGCAAAAGAGACATACACAGTAAAGGGTCGCCGGTGCCAAGTAAATAATTTCGAACTGCCTGAGCAGACGACCGCGAGCAGCGCAAGAGCAAGAAGGTGCTGGCTGAGCTGGAGTCCATCGACGACGAGTGTGACGCCAAAGGCATCATGTTCGTGAAAATTAATGACCCTGACGAGGCCAAGGAGTACGGACTCGATGTCATCCCTGCCCTCGTCTACTTCGAGAGTGAAATTCCATACATATATGAAGGTGAGTCGTAGTGCGTCTACATCTTTATAGGCAATATCATTACGATAAAAAAACACTTAATAAATCTATAATATCATATATACTAATCTATAACTAACTGAGATCATAGGCTCCATTATAATGATTGATGAGATAATCCTCCACCACTTTGGTTTATTCTTTTTTCGAAATTAGGCATGGCTTGTTAGTTTCTATACGTTAAATCGTAGATGTTTTAGGACATCAATTTTCACTTGGATAATACATTCGTGATTTTTATTATCTTTATATAAAACGTTTCCTTGCCCAGCTCTATTGTCAGTTCGAAGATTCTAAATTGAATGTAGCCGCAGCTCAATAATTTAGCGATTATGTAGTGCGAAGTGCCCATATGGCAACACTTGCTAGAGTATGCAATTTACGGACACGTATCTCCGCCGGCCACTTTTACTCTGTCCGCAACCAGGGTCGCTTTACCTGTTCAGTGTTCCTAGTTCATAAGCTTTTTATGTATTTTCTGGTGCATTTTTTTGAGATTCTTTGATATTTGTCATAACCTTGCCAAAATTGTATATGTATTCATTTTTCGTGTTTCTTCAGATATGATCAATAATTGCAACTGTTTAGTTCCTTCACTATTAAACGAAGAAACTTAATTAGTATAAAATTATTGAACCTCCTTTTTTAAGCCTTGAGCTCAGTACGTCAGGAAGTGTAACTAGTGCTGAACTGTTCTAGGCGTAGCGTCCTTCGAGGAAGGCGTTACATTGAATATAAAATCATGAGTTAGTACAATTGAAATTCAAGGAACCGAAATTAAAAGCTAAATAAACAAATATAGTACAAAACGCCAGAGAAAAAAAATATTAAACCTATCTATTAACAATCGCAATTGGACAAGAGCTAAAAGCTTAATTCAAACTGGGCCTCTGTTTAAAAATGTATAAGGATTCTAAAATACGCAGATCTGAAGTACTAGAAGTGGAAGCTAACACCTTAAAGTGCATCTCAGATCCAGGAACATTACACTACTCGGCGTGAATGCGCATGAGGGGACTCAAACAAATTGCGAATTTTTTACTCAAGCAAACGAGTGACATTAATTTTTGATTTGAATGTATTATCCAAGGTTATTTGTATGTATTATCCAATGTTTAGTCATATTTGACTAAACATTGAATTCCTTTCATCCTTGAGAAACCAAAGGAGCCATGGTTGAACTATTCAACCATGATAGAAGCTTCGATCCTCTTAGACACAAACTATTCATGTCTTATTCCACTGTTTTACTTGATAACTATTATCACGAAGACCTCCTTTACTAACCAGTGTTTGGTTGCAGGTGACCTCATGAAGGAGGAGGAGGTCCTGAAGTGGCTCTTCCACCACGTCGAGGAGGAGGAGATCGCCGAGGTCACCGACGAGATGCTCGACAAGCTCATCGCCAGTGAGCCCTACCTCGCCGTGCTCTTCTGTAAGTAACATAATATAATTATAAAATGACTATAAAAACAATTTTAGTACTTAAACTTGCGATAAAATATATCAGCTTCACTGATTTTAGTCAATACAGTCGATGAAAAATCTGTTTGCAATAGGATGCAGCTTAGGCTCTCGAGTCGCTCGAATCCATGACTTATTTTGGATCCAAAATTGCCGTGAATCCATGTATCTTTCATCTAAGTAATTTCTTTCACTATTTATGAAGCCACGTAATGAAGAAGCCACGTTTTTCTCTAGAAGCCACGTAATGAAAATCTTCACTTCTACCTGCAATATTTTCACTCAAACAATTAGCTTGCTGAACCTTTTCTGAAAAATTTATGAAATTCCACTTATAAATTTGGTCAGACGATCGGTCTGACGACGAAGACCACGAGATCCTCGAGGAGCTGGAGAACATCGACGATGACTGCGAGCAGGCGGGTGTGCCCTTCGTCAAGATGGCCGACGCCAAGGAAGCCAAGGAATATGGCATCGACGAGCTCCCCGCCCTGGTCTACTTCGAGAACAGGATTCCCAGCATCTTTGAGGGTCTGTTCTAAATTTTAGCACATTTTCACATTTATGGAAAAAAGGCGCTATTGTGCTCGACATGTCCGTCTGTCTGTCTGTCAGTTTGAGTCTGTCCGTCCGTGACTTCACGTTTTCGTCGACGAGAAAATGAGCTCTGTGTCACTCACTGCAGTGAGTACAGAGTTATAGTTTTTCGATTAATTTTGAAGAGTATTTTCACCGTAATTAACTCGTACATTTTCTTAGCTTATTTTTCTTTTAATGATAATTACATTTTAATTACATTGTTATCTACTTCTCTTTACAGCAAAACATATATATATATATATATATATATATATGTATAAATTACTCGTCATGTTAGAAGAAAGTCGCTCATTTTACTTTTTCTTGCATGTACACAATTTGTATACGTCTATGAGAGTTAATTCAGAGCTTCATGTTGCTAAATTACATCAACTGAATACGTAATTCCTTTCAGGATTCCCTAACAAAATCCATTAAATATATATAAGGTGTACGTATAAGGTGACTGCTATCTGACCAAATATTTACTATTAATAAGAATAAATATTTGTTCGCACAAATTTAGACTAACTATGAGAAATTGTATAACTTGCAGGCGAGCTCTCAGACGAGCAGGCGGTGCTCATGTGGCTGCTGAAGCAGAGATCAACGGACACCATCGAGGAGGTCACGGACGAGATACTCGATGACCTCATCGCTAATTTTGAATACGTTGTCGTTTACTTCAGTGAGTGTCGGGGCCTTAGACGTGAATTTTGAATACGTTGTAGTTTACTTCAGTGAGTGTCGGGGCCTTAGACGTAAATTTTGAATACGTTGTCGTTTACTTCAGTGAGTGTCGGGGCCTTAGACGTGAATTTTGAATACGTTGTTGTTTACTTCAGTGAGTGACAAGGCCTTAGACGTGAATTTTGAATACGTTGTTGTTTACTTCAGTGAGTGTCGGGGCCTTAGACATGAATTAAAGCAGCAAATTTTTTAGTCATATCCATTATTTATGTGGATTGCAGTTTGTTTAACTTTATCATGTTAAATAATTAACGAAAATTCAGTTTGAGTCACGTAATTTCCAACACGGATAAGGTTCCATGTCCGGAAAAGAGAAAATTCTCTAATTTTTTTAAAGTTTTTTTCATTTTATTCCTATTTTACCGACTAGCCCTTTTAGTCTCCCTAAATTAAAGGATTATCGGACCATCATTAATATTATACACGATAAAACACCTTCTATTTTCTTTATATATAACATCAATGAAGAACCAGCCGCGGGACAGCAAACTTTCATTGCGTGTTCCCTGCTTCCCATTTAGTGATTAATAGATTATTATTAGATTAAAAGTTTTATAGTGATTATTATTCTCGTGCATAGAAGCTCCCCATAACTGTAATATGGAATCTTACTTCGGTGCCCTTAGTTCCCATACAATTATTCTATAATCTATATGATATTACATATTTCTGCGCAAAATAATTCTCATTTAATTCTAACATTTAATATTGATTTCTTTCCAATTAATTTTGATATGATTGCCGTTTAAATTTTATTATTTAAATATTTAATCTCTCATCTATTGTGTTTATTCGTACTACACATTTTCTCTTCATCACGTCGCAGGCGGGGAGTGTGACGAAGGCCAGCGCTGCGACAACATCCTCGACGAGCTCGAGAAGATCGACGATGAGACCGACGACCACGGCATGCACTTCGTCACCACAGAGGACGTGGACCTGGCGCAGCAGTACGGCATCACGGAGTTCCCCGCCCTCGTCCTCTTCAGGAACGGAGAGGCGCTCGTATACAAAGGTATGGTACAGGATCGAGGGTATTGTACAGGATCGAGGGTATTGTACGGGAGATAAGGTATTGTACGGGATTGTGGGTATTGTACGGCAGAGAAGGTATTGTACCGGAGATAGGGTATGGTACAGGATTGTGGGTATTGAACGGGAGAGAAGGTATTGTACCGGAGATAAGGTATTGTACAGGATTGTGGGTATTGTACGGCAGAGAAGGTATTGTACAGGATTGTGGGTATTTTACAGGAGAGAAGGTATTGTCCGGGAGAGAGGGTGTTGTGGGCACAGGAGTGAAGGCATTATGGGTACAGCAGTGAAGGAATTTTGGGTGCAGATGTGAAGGTATTGTATATATATGAGTTGGAAGAGGGTTTGTTGTATAGGAGCGGAGGAATTTTTTATACAGGAGTGGTGGTATAGTATGTAGAGGACCAAATTTTATGTATGTATAGTATTGGAGGTATTATGTGTGTAGAATGGAAGTATTTTATGTAGAAAAGTATTGAAGATACACGAACAGTGTTGCAGGTACAGGCTGTCCTGTCTTGTATCGCAGCAAGTAGGACGGCGTATTCTGGGTGGGTTTTTAAAGGAAGGTTCGAAGGAGTGATGATAGGAAGACTAAACAAATTTATTGTTGTTTTAATATCTAATTTTTTTAATATTCTATGGCATAGATTTTGTACGACAGTCTAGGTTCCATAAAATGTAATCACAATGTAATGAATTTTCAATAATTTGCCAAATTATTATTACTTATTACATTCCACTTCCCCATTTTACTAACCCTGGAACCGACTCTCCATGTTCCAGGGAACCTGAAGGACGAGCAGAAGGTCCTAGGTTGGCTCACCGACGAAGACACGCTCGAGATCCCCAACAAAATCGAGGAGGTCAACGAACGCATGCTGGAGCGCCTGCTCAACGTCTCCTCGAACCTCGTGGTCTTCTTCTGTGAGTCATCAAACGGTTAAGATTAAAAATGTCTTCGCAATCAAGCATTAAAAAACCACTCTCAAACCATCTTTTTAGCGCATTTTCTCATTTATGGAAAAAATGCACTATTGTGCTCGCCATGTCCGTCTGTCTGTCCGTCTGTCCGTGACCTCAAGTTTTCGTCGACGAGAAAATGCGCTCTCTGTCACTCACTGCAGTGAGTACTGAATTATATTTTTTTGTATTTATGATTCTAGGGGATATTTTGCTTAGGACCTGTCTTCGCTGTGAAGAAAACTTGGTGGCTAAATCTCACCCCGCTTCTACCTGCAGATGATGATGCTGATAAATACAGTCGCAAGATCTTGGTAGAGTTGGAGAACATAGACGATGAGTGCGATGACGTGGGCATAGACTTCGTCAAGATCAGCGACGAAGGTGCAGCTGGACGCCACGACCTCAAAGACCTGCCGGTGCTTGTTTTCTACAGCAACAGGTTCCCCCAGATTTACGAAGGTGATGAAAGCTGTTGCTTGACAGGTTAAAGCTAGTCTTAGAGCTTAATATGGTCTATGAGAAGTTGTAGCAACATCCCGCCTGACGTCTTGAATCAATCCACCTAAGAAACAGTTCATTCTTGTGTTAACATTGTCATAGCAGTTTTACTCCTTGTCAATTCATCTCCAGCACTAAACCAATAAACTTGCCTCACACCCTTCAGTCGTATCTTAGCCTCTCCCTAACGTTGGTGTACTTAATTATCTTAGAAGTTCCTGACTTTCTACCGTCGGGACCTTTACAAAGTCATGTAAGGCTTGCTTCATAGCTCAGTTGTACTTTTGATGCATCATTTAGACTACATTATCTTTACAGCCGACTGGATTCCAGATGTGAAAGATAGTCTTTATAAAACGATGGAAAGTTTTTACCCATTTTCACATTCATTATTTGAAGTAGAAGCTTCTTCATTATTATTATGAACTTTCTATAGATCATTCGGTTACAAAAAAGAGAATGCAAGAAACACTCTTATTTTCACTTCTTGAATTTCGTTTTATTTCATGTTATTAATTTTGATTAATTTTATTATTCACTGGTACTCGATGTTGTTTCAATGAAGAAGGGGCTAATCTCAATTATCCTGAACAAAACCATGTCTGAAGACGTCCTGCTGGAGGTGAAGACGCGATTCTGATTGCCCTAAACGTAACCATTCCTGCAGGCGACCTGCTGAACGAGGAGGCGCTGCTGGAGTGGCTCTTGGACAGCAAGGACCGCGGGCCTTCCTCCGTCATCGAGGAGGTGGACGGGGCAATGCTGCAGAGCCTCACGGAGAACTTCGAATATCTTGTAGTTTACTTCTGTGAGTCCAGCTGAATTATGATGAATATAATGATGAACTAAAATCAACCATCTTTAATTTAAAAGTGCGACATTGTTCGTGACAACTTTATCAGGGCCCGTGTAACATGCGCGCATAAAAGTTATTGTTGAGAGCCTTGTGAATGTTCGCGCTCAATTGTTATTGTGTCGTTGCTTACTAGTTACTCCCATGACTTTTTTCAATAAAATTCTTATCTTTCTAAGCATAATTAACTGAAATTTATTTATTTTCCATTATTGATAATTGATATTTTTTAATGCCTGAAAAATTGTACTATATTGAATTGAAAATGAAAACTATGAAAGTATTGAAACTATTTCACGTTTCAAGTGATTAAAAGTATTTGCAAGTAGATGTCGACGTTCGTCCTCGGTCATCATCACAAAACTATCCCTGCAATAACGTTTCGCAGACGATGACAACTGCCCGACGTGCGAGACGGTCTTGGCGGAGCTGGAGACGATAGATGACGAGACCGACGAAGCAGGCATTCAGTTCGTGAAGACCGGAGATGTGAAGGCGGCCCAGCAGCTGGGCATCACACACCTGCCCGCTCTCGTGTACTTCGAGGCAGGCGTGCCCTCCATCTATGATGGTCAGTTCGGTCTCAAGGTAGTGCTGGAAAATCGGGAAACCTCACTATAAATTTATACGGAATTGCAGGGATACGGCTGTAAGATGAGACTTGTGGTGCTCGAAAATCAGGTAACCTCAATATTAATGTGGATGAAATATCAGGAATAAGGCTTCAGTGCGTGTCAGGGTTCCTCAGCTCTTCTTGTTTACCATCTATTAGACTCTGTTTACCATCTCCCCACTCCGCGGGAATTTCGGAACAATAACGAGACGTCCCGGTCAAAATGGAGTTTTATAATTTTCCGGAATTTTCATCTTTTATAACGAGACATAGCGAGACATGACGAGACATACTAATTAATAAATAATATTTAATTATAGTAGGGAATTATTTCAGACATTATCTCTTCAACATAATGTCTGTTTACAACGTTTCTGGTATATTGCTATGTAAATGACATCGCGATTGCCTCTCTAGCAAATTTAAAGGGCTAGAGTGAAATTGAAAACATAACTAATCGTTAGAAATGCGATGCAGGAGGAATTATAGCTTCAGATTCCTACGCAATTTTGTAATCGATTAGAACGAAAAAAAAACATTTACGCAACTAAAGAGCTCATAAGTCCCTCAGTTCTGAACGTATATGCATGAAATTTAAAACATATCTAATGCAGCCAAATGTCACCGAATCTGCCCATGACTGGAAACTGCCCGTTAACAATCAATGGCTAACTTGATATTCCTTGACCACAAGTTCGGAATGGCTCGTTTTGTTTTCTTTTTTAAAGTATATATTATTTTGCCATAAATATTTGAGAAAAGTCTCGTCTCGTTACGTCACGTCTCGTTTTATATCTATCTGACTCCGTATCGTTTCATAATTACCGGGACACTAATTCGAATTCCAGGATACAACTCTTGTCTCGGTTCAAACGTTTATTCTGTGACAAATTTTACTCTGTCCCGTTATTTTTTCCCCGTTTCTCTCCCGGTTGTCCCGGTTCATTTCGACAAAATTATTCCTATTCGCAAGAATCTACTATCTATGACGGTAAGTTAGTCTATCAACCCTAGGATAATGCTCGAAAATTAGGACCTTTTAAGAGGTACTCGTTTAAAAGGCAATAATATCAAACTCAAAATGTAATAAAAAGCAAAAACATTTTTAGATTGATATTAATTAGGTTATCGTTAAAAATTATTTTTATTACGATTGCAAGATCTGAAACACATTTTTTAGAAAATAATATCTATATTTTTAAAATTTTTGCTTGACTGGTGAAGGAGACATCACGGCTGAGGAGAACGTGCTGGCGTGGCTCATCCAACAGAAGCATGAAGACACCATCGAGAACATCAACAGGCAGCTGCTCTACTCCCTCATCGACTCTCAAGACTACCTCGCCGTTTACTTTTGTACGTGTCAACTGTATGCATTAAACTTGAGGTTAAAACTATAATTCCTATCTTGATCAATAACTTGATGATGCCCCGTGCCCTGGCAATTACTTAAGGATGCCCCGTACCCTGACAATAACTTAATGATGCCCCATGCTCTGACAATAACTTGACGATGCCCTCGTGCCCTGACAATAACTTGATGATGCCCCGTGCCCAGACAGTAACTTGATGATGCCCCGTGCCCTGACAATAACTTGATGATGCCCCGTGCCCTGACAGTAACTTAATGATGCCCCGTACCCTGACAATAACTTAATGATGCCCCGTGCCCTGACAATAATTTAATGATGCCCCGTGCCCTGATCATAACTTAATGATGCCCCGTGCCCTGACTATAACTTGATAATGCCCCATGCTCCGCCAGTTAACGACGAGAACGAAGAATGCGCCAAGGTACTCAAGACGCTGGAAAAGATCGACGACGATGCCTCTGACTTCGGCGTGCATCTCGTCAAGATGAACGATCGCCTCATGGCCAAGAAATATGGCTTCCGGAACCCCCCTGGCTTGGTCTACTTCAGGAAGGGCAAGCACATCAAGTACGAAGGCGAGTAGCCTATTTAATTAATACAAGATTCAATTATTAAACGCTGTCATTTCATATTTCTTACCACTACCTTTTTCTACGTTTCTTGTCATTATTATTTTGAAACTCTCTTTTGCATTCAATCATTTATTATTTGATACTTGTACTCAGGTACCGACCCGATGTGCTGTTCAATGGTTTAGTGTTTCACACAGAAACATGTATTCGGTGAAATAGACTTGAATTAATTCCATGATGTCCATTACCCTGTAGTGCATTCACCTTCTCTGGTACGTTCATTAATAACTGATGAAATATTAGGAGGTTGGCCGTAGTTGTTCTCTCAAACCTGAAGCTGAATGAATTTTATGATATTCTCGGTATTAATTTTCAAACGTGAGACTCGCTCTTCTCAGTGGATCTCTACAGCCTATCTCTTGCCCGTCTACATGTCTTTCACATCTATCTTTTGCCGGTCTGCATGTCTTTCATGTCTATCTTTTGCCGTCTGCATGTCTTTCATGTCTATATTTTCTCTGATTTCATGTGCGCATGTTACGTGTGAACATGACTTTCATCTCTGACCTTAACCTGGCTTCCTGTCTTTCATGTCTTCACTGTCTGTCCCGACAGTGAACCTATTCACATCCATCACGTCTGTCCCGACAGTGAACCTATTCACATCCCTCACGTCTGTCCCGACAGGGAACCTATTCACGTCCCTCACGTCTGTCCCCACAGAGGAGCTATTCACATCCCCACGTCTGTCCCCACAGAGGAGCTATTCACATCCCCACGTCTGTCCCCACAGAGGAGCTATTCACATCCCTCACGTCTGTCCCCACAGGGGACCTATACGACGAGGAAGACGTGCTTGATTGGCTTACGGCGCCAGAGAACATGGAGCTCAATGACGCCATCGAAAAGGTCAACCGTAAAATGTTCGAGAGGATAAAGGATGCCAAGGAATATCTGGCCGTCTTCTTTTGTGAGCTTTGACACGATTAGTGCAGTCTGCATTGCGTTGTATTTAACGTCATTTTTTAGAGCGCTGCTGATTTGTACACGATGCCAATGTCATGCAGGTAGAAATATATTCGAAATACCATGTTTGAAAGGAATCGATTACGTGAGGAGAATTTTTTAGCAAAGCCATCCATCAAGTCTTTGGCAATTTTTACTCATGAAATTTGAAGTTTAATTTTTCAGAAATCGTAATCTAATTTGGATGAAATTTACAGACTAAGAGTTTCGAATTACGATTAAATAAAAGGAATATTTGTAAAAATATAGTGAAATGAAGTCAGCATACTGGATTTTTTAAATTAATACGCCACGAAAGCCTTCTTGGAAAATTGAACTTTTCTATCGTTGTTTGAATTAACTTCCAACATTTTCAAATTTATCCCGCTGATGATTGTACTAAATACGGAGAGTTGTTGTGGCAGACACAGAAGTGGGCTGCAAGCAGTGCCAGAAAGTTCTGGCAGAACTCGAGAACATCGACGATGAAGCTGACGCAAACGGCATCGACTTCGTCAAGCTGGACGACTTCCAGGCGAGTTCAGTGGGACGAAGAAGTAACACGTCACAGGTACACGTCGCGCAGACGACCACGGCGTGACAGAGTCTTCCCTCCAAACTGAAGCTCCCAAATCTGAATTTGATTCTACCAAAACTTTTTGTTTATTTTATCATTCATCGATGGTCTTATTAATATCCAAGAAGTTTATTGATATCAAGTGTGCTGCTAAAATGTTCAGCGATACCCTTCACTAATACTACCAAAACTTATAACAACATTCGTTACGCGTGCTTGGAAAGAACCGGATTGCCCTTTTCCTTTCCAGTGACGATATTCTTGCCGGATTTTTTGGTCGAATTTTTCTTTAAGCAAGAAATTGCTTGTCGAATTCGCGGATCTGAGAACTTAAACTAGAAAAATTTGAAATACTTGAAATTCATGAAATTAATTAGTTCTGTTGTCATTTTTTACTTCAAGCGCATAAATACTGAATTTTCCCTTCATATATACGTAACAAAAATCACAATTTTGGGTAATGGCCTCATTTGTGAAATCATCCACACATGAATTTTTGAAACGGCTGCTCTTCAATCCCAAGTATAGCCAACACAGGCTTGAAACCTTGCACGGTGATGGCGCTTGTGTAGGCCTGTGCTGTTATTAATGGGTCAATTCTTCTCATGGGGAATCATTTATTGTAATAACACATTATTCCGAGAAAAAATTTTTTATCTGTTCAAATAAAGATCGTACATACTTAGTGATTGTTATTTTTTGTTAACATGAGAGCGAATAATAACATTAAAGTTCAACGAAGATTTAACCAAAGTATTGTAACTACGTGTAAAATATAGCTAACTAAATATTTATTTGGTAATCAGAAAAAAATGCTAGATTATTTCTGCTCAATGAACACATCCCTTTATTCTACTATGCTCATGTAATGAAATTATAAATTTTCTTTTAAGGATATTGTTAGTTCTCGAATTAAAAATGAAGTTTGTTTATGAATGTGTGAATTTCGTGTAATATTTTATTCCTTCATCCGCTGAAAAAGAAAATTGTACGCTCAAAGCAATTTAGTTTATAAATATTCGGCCAGAATGAATTGTAGCATCTCCCCCCTGTACAGTTGGCGCGGGAGGTTGGCGTGTACGCTCTGCCAGCCATCGTTTTCTACAGAGCTGGGGCTGACCAGCCTGTCATCTACGCCGGTGAGATGTTCTACGTAGAAATATTTCATAGGGCACTGCTTATAACTTTTAGGAGTGACTTATTTTATTGCTTATAAGAACTCAGTAAAATATGCTAGACTTTCGCAGTGCTTATTACTGGGTTTCATTTCGTGAAATTTTAACTTGAGGAATGATGTTCCTTGTGGTCGTTGACCATATCGTCTGGGAGGCTCAATGGGCTTATCAACTGTGAGCTAATACTACCTATAAGGCATGCATTATTCTGGCTACGTGGACTTGCATAAACAAATTGATCAATTTCTCACTTCTTTTCGTCTCTTAAAATTTATAACGCTTTTAAATATTTTTCATGTCTCTCGTGTTTATTTGTTTACTTGCATTTGACGAAAAATTAGCTGTTCGAAAGTTTTATGTTTACCCATATGACTTTAACATCTGACACTCGTCGAAGATTTTAGCATAACAATGATGTGAAGTGATTGTGAACATTGCAGCATAATTTCCCTCAATTTCTCTATTATTTCATTCATGAATTTTTATGCAGTTTGCTACCGGGACTTACCATTTTCGAAATTTTTTTAACTTAGATTTTCTCGTAGAACTGTAAGATACTTTTAGATTTGTTCGAAATTTCCGTGAATAGCCGTTCAAGACACAGCCGATCTTGTAATTTATGGACGAGCACTACTACTCTATAAGCAATAAGTATCTTTAATTAAATTGGAAAATAAATGTTAATGAAACTCTTGCTAACTTCTGTCGCTTCTGTTAGTCATGAGACGTTTCTTGTTGTTATCATTCTGTATCTTCCTGTTTCTGTCTCCTTCGGTTTACACGCTTCTGGTGCTGCAACTGTGGTCACGTTTCAATGCTTACTAACTGCCCTAGGGGGTGAGTGATTTTAACTATAGAAACTATACAAAATAGAGGATAATTTATGGTAGTTTCTGCCAAATTACAAACATTGGGTAAGATATTTCATGTATCGGTTTTCACTTTAAAACTTGTTATTACTTTTTATTGACATTATTTTATAGGTGATTTTAAAATAGTATTCCATCAATCTAGATAGAAATTATATATAGAACCGTAGACAGATAAAGATAATATTTCCGAAATGCAGCTCTGGAGGCAGTGAAAAGATAGTTGCCAGTCCGTATAGCATCTCCTGTTGACGGCACCAAAGATACTCAAATATTCGTAGTAAACTCCGTAGAGTTGAACTCGAATCTCTACTCCCTGTAGCGTTTCAAAGAATTATTGACAAACCCTACATATGACTTCATGATTTGCATATATTTTTGCTATTCTTTTTCGAATAAGTATACTCGGTTAATTTTTATCTTATATATTGCCAGTAAAAATTAATTAACATACATGGACCGGTTTTTTTACGATTAATATGTATGGCTGCAGGAGACTTGAGGAACGAAGAAGCGCTCCTCAATTGGCTGTTAACTGAGAAGAATCCCGCAGCGGACTTCATTGAAGATCTCGACGGAGATACTCTACTCAGAGTCATAAAAGACTCCGACGCCATTGCCGTGTATTTCTGTAAGTTTCGAGCGATGAAAATTTTAATGTTAAATTCTGTTCAACGGATCTTGATGAATTGCAATCAGTTGTTTCATGTATATGAAATACCGTCATTATTAACCCTATACCGCCTGAAATGAGTAACGGGAGCAATTTTGTCACAAGCCTACTTCCCAAAACGAATACGTTCTAGTGAGCGCAAAATGACTTGCACTGATGGTTGCTGCCACGTACAACAACTTTAAAATGATCTCTGTTGCGTACAAACGTCCTCAGGTTGCTACACTTAATAGCTTACGTATAATTTCATTTAAAAATTATGTTTCCGGAGAGTGACATAAGGCGGTAGAAGGTTAAGAAGTAAAAAGACACTAAAGTATCTAAAAGTATTAGAGAGATGTGAAAAGTTCGTGTTATAAAGCCATTATATTGATGAGGGCACTCCTATCTTCAACAATTAATATTTAATTCAACAATCAAAAGTTTAGTGTTTGCAGCTTATTGGTAATTGCGTTATTGAGCAGCGTAACAGATAAGTAATGGCGTGCACTAGATCTTAGTTGTAATGACATCGAAGGTTGCTGTGAGATATGGTAGTAGCACCCTTTGATGTTTGTGTTGGAGCTACATTCTTGGGCTATTGTTCATACTAGTTAGGAGAGTTTTACTCATCCGATAACAAAAGTGTCTTTAATCAAACGTCAACTACATTTAACTGCATACATTCAAACCAAAGTCTATATTCTCCCAGTGCAGTGATGGCACTCAAAAAAAAGATAAAATCCATTTTTAAATTAAAAATGATTTCCATGAATATGATTTATTTCAGTGAAATTTTCTTCCAAAACCAGATTATTAGAAACATTGTTCGAAAAAGAGGCTATACGGAGAACTTTAAATAATATTTATTTCCTAACCAGCATTTCAGAACTTGTATCGGTCTTAAGATCACCTTTATTCACTAGACTCAGAAGACTAAATTAACTTACTTACTTGTGACTTAAGATCACTTTTATTAACTAGATTCCGAAGACGCAAAGGCGTGCGTAAACTGCACGGCGGTGCTGGCTAAGCTGGAAAACATCGATGACGACACGGACAGGCTGGGCGTAAAATTCGTCAAGACACAAGAGCAGGCCATGGCCGAGCGCTACGGCGTGGGCGCCCTGCCAGCGCTGCTATACTTTGAGCATCAGATCCCCACTGTCTTTGACGGTATAGTGGTTATGGCCTTCAGTTGGGCCTGACTTAATTTATTGTAGTGTGCATATTTCTATTGTGCAGCTGAAATGTTGAGCACCTCGAGAGATGTGCTATCTGCGAGACAGTAATTTGTTAAAAATTTTAGTGTGAGACTTTCTCGTACATTATCCGTCTTGGTAGAGTGGTCCGTCGTCTTTATTCACTGCACAAGTTGTTAGCAAGAAAGAAAGCGATGGCTTAAAATAAGTCATGTCACTTTGTTTATAACGTCCATCAAACAGCAAAAAAAATAAGAAAAATCTTAGACCTGATCAGTACAGAATTGTTATAACGACACAAGTTTAGCTGTTATTTGCTGGGCCACTTACTTGTGAGTATAAACTTCTCATGTCGCACATCTGAAGCATACAATAAAGGATATTTTTCACGATGCAATTATGTTATTATTTGTTACCATTAAAAAATTAAATAGATTGTAGCGAATTCACGCTTTACATATGGTATTGGCTGAGTTATAGAGCACTATAGAAGTACAGTTGAAAAATAATAATAAATATTTTCAAATTGATGTTGAATTAGGATTTAAGTAAGTATTTCTGCAGTGAATATCAACTGTAACAACACAAAGCTTAAAAAATTGCTGCCTCCTCCTTATATAAATGCCTCCCTCGGCAGGCGACCTGATGGCGGAAGAG
Organism: Hyalella azteca; assembly: GCF_000764305.2. Taxonomy (NCBI): domain Eukaryota; kingdom Metazoa; phylum Arthropoda; class Malacostraca; order Amphipoda; family Hyalellidae; genus Hyalella; species Hyalella azteca. The sequence continues at coordinate 101,600 of NW_025940074.1, forward strand.
GAGGTCCTGCAGTGGCTGATCCTGCAGAAGACGGAAGACAGAATAGAGACCGTCAACCGCAACATGCTGGAGGTCATGCTCAGTGACACGCAGTACCTCGCGGTCTTCTTCTGTGAGTTGACATGCTGGAGGTCATGCTCAGTGACACGCAGTACCTCGCGGTCTTCTTTTTTGAGTTGACATGCTGGAGGTCATGCTTAGAGACACACGCAGTAGTTGGAGGTACTGCGTTTGTTAAAATTTTAAATTCACACTTCAGACCTCTATTTAAGTTCGGAAACATTACTCATTCACCTGACTAACATTAATGTCTAGTTGTGAATTAAAGCAGCTCGAACAGTCAGAGTTTGCCTCCAGCATAACCTGACGTCCAGATGAAACTCTGCAGACAAGCCGGCGTGCAAGGCGTGTGACTTGGTGCTGAGCGAGCTGGAGAACATAGACGACGAGTGCGACAATTATGGCATCCACATGGTCAAGATCCAGGACCCTCAGCTGGCCAAGCGCTATGGCATCAAGACGCTTCCTGCACTCATCTACTTCCGCAACGGCAACCCTCTAATTTTCGAGGGTATGGTATCACTATTTAGCGACAATTCTGTATGGTATCACTATGCATCACTATTCTAGTAGACGAATCATTTTAACCGCAGCGACCATCAGGTGCTGAAGAGTAAGGCGGTACGTATTCTGTTCCCTTTGCGACGGATTTTTCGAACAGTCGGCTACGACAAACTGAACATGTATATCATTGAAGTTAGCAACCACCAACCGTACAATCATTTGACCGTTCAGAATAAAGATACATGTTTATATTGTTTTTTTTTGTGAAAAGAAGGCTACGCATTCTTTGATAAGAGTTTACTACAAGACTTTCAACGAAATTTAACCGAGAAGTTCTTTTCACATTATATTTGTTTTTAAGATTTAATTTTTGTTCCTATCAGATGTTGAATGGTGTATAGGGGACATTCTATCTTTCGAATCATCCATTTAGTTCATCTATGTCCTACCCTATTCTCCCATTAATCATCACGTAATTCTAGCGTCTAACTGTTTTACTCTCGCCTCGTCTTTTCTGCCTCTTCGTTCCTGTGGTTGCCATGAAAGTTAATGTCTCCTACAGGTGATATCTCAATAGAATCAAGCGTGTACGAGTGGCTCATAGACGAAGACAACAGAGAGCTATTCGGCAAAGTCGAGAGCGTCAACCGCAACATGCTTCTGAAAATGCTAGACTCTAATCCTTTCGTAGCGGTCGTGTTCACCAGTAAGGCGAGAACGACCCTCTGTCTGTTCAGCCCTTGAATTTTATTCCCTTATTTTCACACACTCCCTAAGATTACATAATTAACAGTATTAAAAAAAGTTTACTTCGCTCTAATACATTTGAGTTGTTCATGATTAGTTAACTGATTTGGGGGTTATTTTCACATCGCGTTTAATGGTTACTAATCTAAATCTTTGAGCCAAAGCCATTCCTCAGAATCATGCATGAACGCCAATTTTTTTTTATTCTCACTCGTGAGCTTTTGCTATCCTCCTTTTACCGCATTGGGCATTCCCTTCCCAAATAATTGTTCATCGCCTCTCCTTCCAGTTCCAGGCCTGCAATGCACCTCAATTTCTTCATGGAGCAATCAGATATTTTACAGCGGGTCATCAAAGCTAATCTCATCATCGCCACGATTTAAATTGATCGTGCTGAAAAATATTACATTAATACAAATTTTTTAATACTTTTTCTAAATTGATTTTGTACGGTGAAAAGGTCGTTTCAACAATCTTAGTTCGCAATCGTCCAACGGTTATTAGCCCCCCGAGATAATGTTCTGATGAGCTCCATTGAACCGACGTTGCTGCTCGCCCTTAACAAGATATTGCCTCCTGACCAGGCGATGTTAAGTCTGGAACGTATCTCTTAAACTGGCTGGCTGATGAAGAGAACCGCGAGTTGGTAGATGAGATAGAGCACGTTAACCAGGCCATGCTGGACCAGCTCTTGGAGAAGAGCATCTATTTAGCTGCTCTTTTTTGTGAGTATCCTCTTCTACAACCTCTCTTTCTCTCCATGTCTCGGCCATTAACAACAAGGATTAACTGAAGCCGCGGCGTATACATGATTTTTGAAGTACGCCAAGCATGCTCGCTTGCCCACACATGACCCCAATTCTGTCAACTGCCGATGCTTCGCTCTCTATCATCCTGCATCATCGAGTAACATCATCATTACCTATGACTTATTTTGCAGGCTTAATTTATGGACATTGATCAATTCATCTCGCCAGTGGATTTCATTCCTCTTGTTTCAGTCCCACGTTTTTTATTGTTGCATTGTCTTCCTATAAGCTCACTTCTCTCGCATAGGCGATGCGCGCAACGAAGAAATTTTGCTGGAGTGGCTCGTAGACGAGGACAGTCGTGAACTCGTGGGCGAGATTGAATCTATCAATGCTAAAATGCTTAAGAAAATGCTCGATGAAACTCCCTTCATTGCCGTATTTTTTTGTGAGTAAACTTTTTCGTCATCTGTCGCACGATAGGAAAGTGCTTATAGAGCTTTCTAGTTGCTACGTGTCTTAGTTCTCATTAGTGGTCGAGGCAAACCGAGCTATACCTTCAGTGCCTGCATCAGATCTCCCGAGCTGAATGCAGCGGCAAAAAGAACCAAAACGCCGATTTCAAAATGCATTTTAAAAAATTGTGTTCTTTCTAGTTCTGAGTTGCTAGAATATTTCACTGATTAGAAAGTTTTCTTAGATTAGAAGCCTACCAGAACTATTATTTATCTTTCCCTGGCATCACTTTAAAAACTCACCAAGATCAAAATTCACCGCGATTTAATTTTTTCGCAAATTAAAAGTTATTGTTTGGAGTCTGATGTACAATCTTATAGGCCAAAATTTTCAAAAGTATCTTCTTGAATTGAATTTTCCATTCAATTTTAACAATAAAAGGATGGCGCCTTATTGCCATGATATTTTAAATTGCATTAGCTACGATACCGGCATTATTCTGAAGTCCTAGGCCTCAGTTATTTCACTTCCACTACACAACCGAGGTCTATATCATTCGATTAGCAACCCAAAATATTCTCTATCATCTTATCATTAAACGTAAATTTATTGATGTAGTTAAGTGCATTAATATTTCGAAAAAACACTAATATCTCATATACATCACAATGGTTTATCACAGTTTTTCCAATTTTGAAAACAAATTTTGGTTACCTTGGGTGGTTGTTCCTTGTCGAGCGTAATTCACACTGGCCTTGCACCCTCAACATTGCCTGCACGCTTATTAAAATTGCATGCTTTTTTGTTTTGAGCAATAGCTTGTGGTTTTGTTGTCAAGCCTTGTCATACACTTAAGTAACTTTTGTTTAGAGCCTTGAGTTGCTTTTTGTGTAAAGTACTAATCTCAATAATAGCTGTTCATTGACTAATTAAGATAGCGTGTGAGTGAACAGAAACTGTGAAAATAAATTATTTCCTAAATAGAACTGCTTGTAATTTATACAATACACAAATTAGCTAAATTCTAACCGTTTGTGTGACGTGGTTGCAGACGACGACGACTGCGTGGACTGTGAACAAGTCCTGCGTGAGCTCGAGAACATCGACGAGCAGGTCGACCAGTTCGGTGAGGCCCAGGCATTCAAGCCCTCGCAGCATAAATATTTATAAAAATAAATAATAGGCTTTAGCGCAATTATTATTCATTTTCATTTATTGTTTTCTTGACTGTCACAAGATAGCTAGATTTCAATTCATTTAGAATAATAAGGAATAAATTATTTTAGTGTCATATCTGGGAAAATATGTAGAGCTAGAGACACGGTTAGCAAGGGGACATGAAACTATTCACGAGAAAAGGAGACCCGCGAATTTCTGAGTCTAAAGTCTGAATGCAAATTTAGGGCCAGAAAATTCGGAAAAAGGAATAAAAGTTACGCCCCGCCAATCAGAAAGAAATACGATAATCTATCAAAATTGTTAATAAAATAGCTATGTAGGGAAGCCAAAACACTAAATCTTTATGTTGGACATTTTACTATACTTCACCAAATAATGTATTATCACAGGCATCGACTTCGTGAAAATTAACGATCCTGAGGCGGCGCAGCGCTTTAACGTCCTCCACACTCCCGCCCTCGTCTACTTCAGGAAAAAAATTCCTCTAGTCTACGACGGTGAATAAAAATGCAAACCTACTTCAATATGATGTTCATAACTATTTGAATAAATTCATGATCCAAGTGTTGACACTAATGTTGCCAAGATGGAAACATGCCATAAAACAGTTACTTCTCATAGCCTTGGTGGACATAATCACCCACTGCTTCTTGTTAACTTGTGATGGCTGCAGACTCTTAGCTCGCTGGGGTCGGCGAAATCATTTCGGCCGTCTGAGATTTGCTCGACGCGGTGGCGTAGGATGGCAACATTTCATGATATTTTGCGTTTGTGAATGCTTATATAAAACGCAATTTGAAAATCATTATCACTATCTATATCAAAATATATAATTTTGGTATAAATGCCCTCACAACAAACGTGAACTGTTGAACATCATATCTGTAGACAGCATCTTCGACCAACAATATTTAGTCAATTGTGAAGCAATCGAAAAATAAAAGGCAAACACTGGGACTGTAACATAGCAAATGTAATAGTTAAAGCTTTATAACTTTTGAGTGAATATCTTATACATTATTGACGGAATTGTGTCACCAGGAGACCTGCTGGACGAGGACAAAGTGTGCGCCTGGCTCACGTCTCAAGAAGCTTTCGAAATTAAAGATGAGATTGAAGAAGTCAACCGCAAGATGCTGGAGAAATTGCTCGGGGAGAACGATTTTGTTGCTGTCTATTTTTGTGAGTTACTTCTAAATTGCATGGTTGCAAAAACTTCAGCATTGTTGTTAGCTTAAGACTGACTTTGTCGGCGATTCGCATGCACAAGCTGATATAGAACTGGGCGAATTCTCTCATTCCGTAGGGATAAACCGTCTAATTTTCTGTTTATTTTTGCGTTTTCATTAGCTCCGAAAAGTGTTTGCTTTCTTGGTTACTCGATGCCCCATACATCTTATAAGTAGGAATTAGTTCCAATATTGATTAAATATTAATCAGATTTATTTAAAACGTATACGCGTTTTAATACATATTTACAAACAATATAATTTTAATTTACTACATATTTACAATACAACATAAAATAAAAATACATACTTTATATATGCAACATAATTTTCAACTTTCCTGTTCCTATGTCCGCCGCAGATCAGAACGATTGCTTCCGGTGCGATGAGGTGCTGGCGCAGCTCGAGAACATCGACGACGATGCGGACTCCCTGGACATCACCTTCGTCAAGATCCGCGACACAAGATACGCTAAGAAGTACGGGCTCACCAAACTGCCTGCGCTCGCATACTTCCGTAAACGCTTCCCCAGCATATACAGAGGTCTGGTAATGATCTCCTTCAGTTATTTTTGTGATGAGCTATTAATTATTGATTCATAATTGCAGTGGATGATTGATTATATTGTCTATAATTGAATTTTTACATATTTTCGGTTGAACTTAGTTCTTTCGTCCCTTCAATCAAATTCTACTAACTGTTTATAGCTAATCGTCGATGAAGATCTAAATATATTACTTGTCTTCTTTCTACATTATAACCATTCGGTTTTCAACATAATTAGTTAATTAAAATAATGGTTTTACGTTAAATTCTTTCGGTGAAAGCATTAGCTTTTGCTCTAAATTTTGCAGATGGTAATTGTTTGCTTACAAGTCACATGTGATACAGGCAGAACAAAAAATGATCAAGCGATCAGTTATATCATGTAACAGAGAACCTAATGGTAGAGCAAGACGTTCTCGAGTGATTGTTCATTTGAATGTTACAGGTGACCTGATGGCAGAACAAGAGGTGCTCGAGTGGCTGCAGAAGAATCGGTTCCGACATCCTGAACTGAACTTGTTCATGTACGCCACGGTGGCTATCACCATCATGTTCATCATGTACACCCTCTTCCTCATGTTCTGCTTCAGACCATCTCACGCCAAGACTGCATGACGACTTTTTTTCTCGCCTTTAGAGTTGCTTCTGTGCAGTTTCGTATCGTTTATATTCCCAAGTACGGACATTAGGTTTAGGAAAAATTACTAAATACTAGGTTTCACACATGTGGATATTCGACACAATAAAATAATCATTAAAATTACACCATATGCTTCTGTACAGTGAATAGATATTATCAGTCAGATTGAGCAAAATTAGAACAGTGTTTATATTTTAAAAATTTTTTATCTTCTTTTCTCTTAAAATCCGATTACGGTCCTCTGCTGCTATGAATTATTCACCCTGCTATGAATTGGAAAAAACATAGGTGCACGAGACAAATGACTACATGACTACATTTATCTTCAGTCCTACTTATCAAATTAGAGATAGTATTTATCTATGAAATACTAAACGTGCGCTTGTAATTCATCAAGCCGTAAAAACTTGCGGCTTCATATCAATGATTTTCTCGCCCATCATAGAAGTTACGTCTGGCTGGTTGAGTTTCTTTCGCTCACCATTTAATTTGATAAATTTCCTATCGTCCAAATTATTATTAGACGATAAAACTGATGTTCAAGTGGTTGCAGATGATGCTCAGCAAAGAAATATTTCTTTACTTTTGATCACTCGATTATTATCTGCCGTTCGTCTATCGTTGTGGGTTTCTCGCATAACTTTCTTCGCTTCCCTGAATGCAGCTGTATTTATACAAAATACCTACGACTTCCATCAATTGAGCTGACGTCCTACCTGTGGCCGGATGAAACTACGAGCAGCTACGGTCACTGCCTCGGCCTAGAATTATGTTAACTATGTTTAATTACGACCCTTCTGAGCGAATTATCACCAAAAACCCACCACCTCCATTTGCGATAGTTTCTTTTCTGTACTGTGTAGACATTAAGACTCATGCTCATGACTATAGACATGTAACAACATTTGTATCGAGATGTAGCAAGTGCATATGTTGAAATAAACATTTTTGTAATCATGTTTCTTTTTTGCTATCATTGTAAATGTAATTGACTATGAAAACTAGGGTTTGGACGTCATAGTTTCTAGCTACGTAATAACACGCATTGCGTTAAAAATGCTAGAATTCGTTTCAAGCTAAAGCAGTAGTGTTACTAATCTAAAATAACGCTAGACATACAAAATTAATATACTATTCAACAACGTAGGTTTGGAACGTAGAATCGTTCCACTGTTTGTGCCACCAATAAAAGCTATACGAAAAGTCATATCCTTTGTTGGCGGAATGCTGCCCTCTACTACAAGGTTTGTTCCGGTAAGAATATTTTCACGGACGCAATGGTCGGCCACACGACACCGCCACTCTTTCTTTCGTTACTCCGCCTATTACCGCTATGCTAACATTAGTGAAGACGTTAATTAGAGTAAATTACGTCAACCGAATAGTGGTTATGCGTTAATATAAATGAGCTTCATATATAAATTGAATGTGTTACAACTGTGTATTATGATAATTCATTGATAATAGCATTAATAGGATGTGAGAACTCGGCAAACAACGACTAATTGTTTCAATAGTAGGAGTTAGTTCTTTTAATCTGCATCAGTCAGTTATTTGCAGTGAATTCGGTTCAGCAGTGAATTGGATTTGATTGGCCAAATATTTAGCTCATTTTCATTATGCAATCCTGCAAACTTTAATTGCGTTTATTTGAACAAAAACATATTGATTCAGTTTACTAACATGGAACTCAAACACTTGTGTAAATAGTTAATAAATAATGAAATTCAATCTACTCGCGCAAACCAGGAAGACTGAGTCACCTTCTATATTCTCTGTGATCTCTTGAATGCAGTGAAAATTTGTGGAAATCCAAGCCAATATATGAAGTCCTCGTAAGGGTGAACAAAGAAGCACTCATACAAAGAAAAACTTAGAGCAAAATAGCGAGAAGAAAGGAGACCTCCGGACAAGAGACAAGCTCGATAGCTTGATTGAAGGGCTCTCGGGTTTCAGTTCCTTAGTGCATCCAAGAATCAATATTTGCCCTAAAAGCTCGCAAGTAAACACAGGCTCTTCCTCAGCAAAACGATGTAGCGTCAAATCCCACACCGCTTTTCCGCGCTCCGAGCTCACCCTGCAGCGGATATTAAACGCCGAACTTGGCTCTTGACGCGCAAGTGGTGAGCGGGAACGCTTTGCCGTACTGCAATTATTGTGACGCTTTAAGGGCAGGTCATTTTAGTGCCTGCAATATATTCACAAACTTCTCTACTATAGGGTCAGCTGGAAACGTTTTAAGGAAGCCAAACGCGCTCTCAGCATCAGTCGGTCAGTGGAGCTCCTCGATTGAAGACATCTGCGCCGCTCTGAACCTCAGCGAGTCACTGCGCCTGGTCACGTGGAAGTCTCTTGACTCGGTGTCGTTTAGCATGTGCACATTTTACCTGCGTACCTAAACACCTCGTCAGCAATGTTCGAGATTCGTATCACCATGAATGAAACAATTTGTTTCTTGCATTGACTAAGTGACACGAAAAATTAACACAACATTCAGACGTTCTCACATCAAACCTCGTTGAATATAATTAAAATCAGAATAAATGAAAAATTTATTCGTGTTGAGTTGACTCTTATGCTTTCCTTATGAATCCTCGATTGATGTTTGCCTATTCTATAAAAACGAAGAGTTTAAGAATTTGTGCCTATTCGCATGGCTTGCTAACGTACATTTTCGCTCTACGTTTGTCTAGTAAATTTATGCAAGCATCGAGATTTTTCGAGGACTAGAAATCCTGAAAATGCATTGTCATTTGTGAATAAATGAAACACATCGCTCAGCGCTCAAACTACTGAAATTTAGGCAAAGAATTTGAAGAATAAAGAGTTTATTAAATTGACAAAGGTATCGGACTTATTAGATATGATTGGCGGGAAAAATCTGGCGCCCACGCGCTCGGTTGCGGATTTCAAGTTTGACGTTGAGCGCGGACTGCCGACGTTCTACCCCACGCCCTACGTCCATATTATTCGATGGAGCAAAATCTGGGGCTGCTTGCCCGTTTCCTATGATAAAGTCACCAGCAAGTGGGCGACATCGAGGAGCCTGATTTTATGGTGTTTCTGCGCTATTGGCTTCAACATACCAACATTCTACGACTGCATCAAAACTTCGGTGTTGAATGAGAAAGACCTCACCTTGTATGTCATGATTTTGATCGTAGGAGTGATGAGCATCACTGCGGTATCAACGCACTCACTTTCGATTCTTCACCGTAACAAGTGGGTTGGATTTCTTAACAGCTGGATGCTATTTGAAAAGAAATTCCCAACTATTTCCAAAGGCGTTCATTCGACGAAAGTAATGTTGCCCTTGTGCTTCTACTGCTGCTCGTATGTCTTGTTCTTCGTTGTGAACGTGCTGAACGAGCTTCGCTTCAACATTAGAAACAACGACGGTGTGGGTAGGATGTTGTCTTTGATATATGTTTATGTCATCTATAGTTTCACGCTCTCAACTCCAATTCTGTGGGTCGTAATGAACTCAAAAATTATTTCTCTGTGTCTGCACCAAATTCGAAGCCAGCTTGACCACATCGTCGAATGTACGAATTTCAGCGCGTGCTGTGACAACACCGCCCGCAAATACATGGTTACCGGAGACATCAGGCGACTTCAGGACGCTGTTCTGGATATCGTGAAGCTGATCAAACGTTTCAAGGCAATAATGGGTCCTCTGATGCTGGTTATTATTCCTCATCATATTATTTCGCTGATTTGCTTCCTCTACTGGACCATCGTTTCCATGCTCGACTATTCCGACTGGTACTTCCCCTTGAGCTTTGGACTTCTTTCTCTTCAGGCCATCGCCCCAATCTTCATCGGCGCCATCTACAGCGAGGAGGTCGAGAACAAAGTAAGCCTGAAAACTTCCCGAGAAAACAATGACTGTGCAAAATAACAAAGAATGATACTCAAAGACTTAATGAATTACATAATCAAACAAAAGATTTTTGCTAAAGTCATCAAATTACAAGAATTTAAAAATCATTCCAATCCTAATTTTCCTTCCGACAATCGACCATGCATGAGTGACTCAGGCGGCACGAACGCTCTATGTTTGCTTTCAATTACTTTCGCCGGCCGACGCGCGGCTTCCAGGCCAGTCGTTCTTCACTGATGCGATCTGAAGGCGACAAGACAACGGGGCTTTGGCAGCTTGTTAAAAGCATCGCGACGATATGACCTATTACTTTAACGTCCCGCCATTATTGAACAGTCTGCATTTGAAGGTTATGACTCAAGGATAAAAAAATTTATTTGAACAACATATTTCTTGCGGCTTAGTTCATAGTAAAGTTATTTAACTTGAGCACTGAAATTACATTAGAAATCTACCAGGCATTCGATAATTTTCAAGATTAATATTGACCCGCGGACAAAAAAATTATAAATTAATATACGAATATATAATCACTTATGAACAATTTTCCAGATTGGTTGCGTTTAGAGCGTAAATCACGGTTTCCTGTTTCATCATATACGGTCACTGTGGTCAAATATCGCACAAGTAATTATAAAGGAAAACTAACAAATTTTCAAATGATTGAATATCATTGGATTAATTGTATTTCTTAGAGCGATATCATATTCATGATTTAATGCCGAACAGAGAGTGAAATTTTCATCTCTAGACAGCAACTTAATTTCCGATGCTCACTGAAGTTCTATTTGATTTTAAAAAAATTAACAATTTATTTTAATCACTAACAATTTATATCTAAAATCTTAAAATCTTGTGGCTTAAAGTACAAATGCTGCCTATTTCAATATTTCAAAACGCCGTTATCTTATAGCAAAATGGTTCTTTATATGCTCCACCAAGTTAGTAATACTTCCACGTAGGAGCTACCCATCATGGAGTTACGATAGCAACCAGAAGCTAATGACACCGCAAACATTAGTGAGACATGATTGGCAATAGAATCAGTGGTTGGACAAGATTCCAAAATTATTTTTTCGAATGAATGTAAAAACCGTGTAGAGTGATAAGTGTCTGATCATTTCTGGTCGATTGGTCTTTTCCTAACCACTGCTCACCTTAAATATATTGTTTGATGTGTGTGTTGAAATTTATCATATATAACACAAACACGGGACGTGAAGAGGTATTATTTAGGGTGTCTTACCCACTGAAGGGTTAAGGTTGCAAAATTTATATTAACAACAATTAATTGCCCGATACAAAATATTTATTCTCCTCGTCCAATCACTGTTTACCGAACGTCTTTTACAGTAGTATTACAAATTGGCTATTCGAATGTTGACGACTGGCCTCAGATGTCCTAGGCAGTACCTTTATTTCAATTAATTAACGACCGTATTTTTTTCATTTTGGATTTTTATCTCATATTTTTTCGGGCTACTATATGTAATCCTGTTAATATATTCAGATAATCTTTAATCTCCATAATTAGTTAATCTTGAGATAGCGAATACCAAACAATTTCTGCTGATGTAGATACCTCCAAACAGAAAATTTAATCTACAGAAACTTTGAGTTTATTCACCTAAAATCCAATATTCGCCCATCTTGAAAAAAGCTAGAATGTCTCAAAATTTGTCTAATTTTTGCCCATTCCGTTATTGCAATCACTTTTTTACCTCATCCGATTACTCTTCGTCCGTGATATCCATCAGCTGAAACTTAGGAGACCGACCAGCGTATCAGCAAAAACGTCAAAGCGAGCTGTAAAATTTGGTTCTAGACTAAAACCATCCACGAATATGGCTCTAATAAATAACCGTGTACATATATTTGATAAACCATTCATGTAAATAGCTCTAATAAATCATCCATGTACATGCTATAATAATTAATAGCATGGGGAATAATATATAATAAAGATATAGATTTTTGCGTGTCGTCTGAGTCACTGGCGACGTCAAAATTAAGTTTTGATGCACGAGCACAAACCAATTATCCAGATTCTAGCCGCAGACGTGGAGTGCACCGAGAACATTTCTTTGGAGTGCAGATCTTAGAGCATTGACGAGATAGTGTTTTTGACGACTCCTCATGAATGGTGGCGGAATTTTTGGACCCAAAATTAAACAAAATTTGTGTTTTCAATAATTAACCGTTAACATAGTGTAAAAATTTCAGGATAATCAATCTACGAATCGACAAATTTTCGATCAAGAAGTGTTGTTTAAATTTTTTTATTGTAAATCAACTGAGATATCGATCGCTTTATCGTTTAAAAATGCCAATGAAGCCAATAAAAAGATTCATAGCTGGCGCGTTTCACGCTTGAGTGCTCCCGCTGTCGAGACTATAGGACGGATTTAAGCGGACAACGATGCCAACAATCACTTGCATCTAGCGGATTTGAATTTACAACCAATGAGCTTTCGGGAACTAGGGCGTCTTCCCGTCACCCTCTCGCGAAACGAGAGCTGTAAAATATGAAATTCACCGCGTGGATGGAGAATCAGAGAGCCAGGAAATGGGTCCTGTAGTCCTGAACTGCGGAATAACTCATTTTATTCAGACAAGACTGCCAGCGCGGCCCAGTTTGAACGACGTGGCTTCACGAACATATCTAATCGGTCGCACCATCAGTTAAAGTCTTGTGACGGTAACGGCTTAACTTACTAAGTGACGCGTCTCTGATGCTGGTCTTTTTTAAATGAAGTTCACGGATATTTTGCGTCGATCTCTTTTTTTCTGCTCGCAAGTTAACTTCTGCGTCTATCTCGAGCGTGAGCTAATAACTTCTTGCCCGACGTCGAGACCATATTTCATTGGTTATTCTTGTGTACGGGCAAGAAGAAGCTGCGGTAACTTCTTGTCTTGGGGAGAATTGGGTCACTGTTTGTTTGTGAGGTTTCGAGAATTACATCTTTGGATTGATGCGTTAAAAACAGATGGATCTTGTAGGCGATAGAAGCTTTTTCAGCGCTTGATTTACGATAATGACATGTTGAGGAGATCGGAGTTTGGGCCGGTCGGTCTAGGGGTCCGGGAACGAGTTTTGCAGCGGACGTACGGCTCATTGGGGACCACTGGGTGCACTCGAGGTGTCAATGGTCGTCATAAATTATGGAACAATGACAAAAGAATTATGGAGAATAAAATAAATGTCATAAGAATGCTACGAAGATTTACTGACTACAAGTTTGTAAAATCAGTTTGAAGAGATGAATGGAACATTTGCCAGCACATGTTTCAGATCTATGTTCGAAACATTTGCTAAATCAAAATTTAATAGGACAACGTTCATTATATTAATTAGTGAACATTGTTTCAGTAACTATGATTTTTCATGAGTTCTTCAATTTCAACAAAAATATATCAATGAAACACAAATCACTGTTATTTTAGTAATTTTTAATTAAATAAAATAAATATTGATAAGTTTTTTATTATACTAACTTATGTATAAAGTTTTTATTGCAACACCACAGAAACGCTCTTTGGTCGAGCCGCTGATCATGCTGAAGGGCGCTATGAGCAACGAAGCTGCCACGCACAAGGTATGATCTTGGTCCAATTAAAGTATATTAGAATAGAATAGAAGTGTCGGCGTTGGAGAAATAGGCCCATGGCCTGTTGCCGATTCTTGAACTTTTCGTGACTTGATTCACAAGGGATCCTGCCTTTGGAACCCGATCTTTCCTTAGCTGACGATTGATTGAGATATGCTTTAGATATGCGGGCCTCTTTCGCAGCTGTTAGAGCTACCCTCCACGTGAAAAGAAGTTTAATAAATAAATCGCATTTCATATATGCCTTTTAGCCGCACATTTCTTAATCTTTTATTTTCTATAAGTTTATTTAGAATATTGTTGCGTTTGTTCGCTTGCCTGACGCAGTTGGTATACAAAAGCATTTAGTACATAAAGTTATTCAACGGTAGATCCGCAACATCTATTGTGTCAGGATGATGCCTGATATAAAATTTCTTGTTAGTGATGGAATCATGAGACACCGTAATATGAATAGAAATGTAACTTGGCTCAAACTTGATAAAAATACAAATTTATTTTTAAAATAACATTAAATTCCCTTTTAATTTTTTAGCTGGAATGAAATAGGTTGTTTTTTTTTTGTCTGATGAGAATTTCATTGGACCTATCTGTATTTAACATTAAGAAAGAATAAAAAATATTATACAACAGCCGGAAAGAGGATTAAAGTGTTGGATTTTTAATCTCAGCAATAATTGAACCCGGCTAATTGCAACGTCATCTATAATATATTCGCAATTTAATAAAAAATAAATACATAATTAAAAACACTATTTATCTGAGCTCTGAGTTACTGTGTTAAGGGTACGATAATTTAAAAAGAATCCTGGTAAAGTTGGACTGTCTATTAGGAGAAGACATTAAACACTTGGCGAGTTTATGACTCACGCATCATAATTTAGAACCAAAGTATCAGTTCCCTTCATAATTATCCACTGAGACTGGAAAACTTGAAACCATCGGGACAGAAGTTACTGCCACGATTCCCCACCCTAATGCACTCCTCGCCATCGTTCCCCAAGTCCGACAAAGGCCAAGAAGAAAATCTTCCCACCTTCATTTCTCCTTTAACAACAATGATACTAAAAACCCTGTCGTCAGCACGCCAGCCAGCGGAGAATATTGACGCCAGGCTCCGTTGTCGGTCGACTTCTTAGTTCAAAATGCAAATCAGAAGAAGCTGTTCTGAAATTCCTAGCATTTTGTGAGACTTGGTACTGTGAGAGAAGCGTGGGAGTTAATGACATGATTATTCTTCTCGTAGTTCATTGCTTTGTTCCAGCACTTTATACCGTAGTAACAACGATCTGGGTCAGGGCTGAACTCGTGTAATGATGGTTTGCCAGTGACGACAGTAACATCTTCGAGGCCAGATTTTGGCCACAGATTTATGTTAACGACAAACGGAGTAACCCGTCTCTGCTGGTGAAAATTGTGTAACTATGTCCACTTTTAAAAAAATAACTCAGTACTCACTGCATGTGAATGACAGAAAGCGCATTTTCTCGTTGACGAAAACGTGAAATCACGGACGGACAGACAGACAGACAGACGGACATGGCGAGCACAATAGTGCATTTTTTCCATAAATGAGAAAATGCGCTAAAAATGCCCATGAGAGACTCAGCACTGCCAAATACGCATCGGCAACGTGGCAGATCCAATTTTGGTTTCACTGGTATACCAGGATATTTAATATTTTCTACGGCTTCTAACGGTAGGACTGATATAACCACAAGGCCACAAAATATTCTCTCGTGAAATAAATTCTTTTGTAGGAATGAGTATTTTCAACTCTTGAAAAAACTTTTCAAATATTAGGAAGTGATCCCCTGTTGCTGCCGTATATATATTGACTGAGATTTTGCTGTTAACAACTATTATAATAATTTTGAAATCAATTAACTTGAAATGGAATATAAGGATAGGATAACATGGGGCAACGGGACCACTGCGGGTCATGGGCCTATAGCGGATTTCCCGCTAAGTATGTCAGATATTGGTCCGTGCGCTCTACCGCCAGTCGACAATTTCACTGGGCTGAAGTGTACGGCTCTACGTTTTGCTAAGAGTTTGCGTTGATAAATTACTCGCCAATAACTGTTTTAGCCCAGATAAAAGTTTTTTGCAGTCGTAAAAAAATTGTTTTCAATTACTCTATATGAAACTTTTGAAAGTACTGTGAATTATATTTTGAAATTATTATTTACGGGGATAATTTCGAGATCAAGTTTAGACTATTAGCTTTTAAACTAAAATGTTGACACGATATAAATTGAAATGATACCTAGTGGGGCAACGGGCCCACGCGTGTCACGGAGCATAGCGCCCATTGGGGGCTCAATACCCCTCTGTGAAGTCTTGTGTTATACATCTTTAAATTTGTCTCAATGAGCGCTTCAAAACAATGACTAGCTCTCTGAATTACAAATTACATTTCATATTGTATGATTTTTTTTATTTGCCGCCTCAAGGCGGCAGGTTTTAGTTTCTAATTCTGCGTACTTATGACCTCTTATCTCTCTTTCACCCTTACAACAATATGCGCAACTATAAAAGGAAGACCAAATACCCAACTATTCTTAAACTGAACTTTAGAATGTTTTGGAGGAAATTATGAATGACAAATTACCAAGAGTTAAAATTGCCAAGTAAACGTTGCGACGGCCCAAAGACGGCAAGATAAAGCAACCTGGAATTCTTTGTTTAGGTACGATAACTACATCCTTGGCTGAAATCAGGATCAAGTACGACGAATTCCCTGCACATAATATCTGGATTTTGGATGAAACTGGAACGAAGTTTTTTTTTTGTCAAGTAAATATATTTTTTCTAGTCAAGGATACATTTTTTCATGTCAATGATGAATTTTTATGGCATGGATATAATTTTAAAGTCAAGGATATAGATTTTTATGTGAAGGAAATATTTTTTTCAAGTTATATAATTTTTCTAGTTGTTAATAAATGAGTGAATGTACTAATATTTTTTATTACATTTTTCCTATTTTAAACTGTAAGGTGTTGTTTCATCATCTTTAAAACAAAAAAAAAACATGCAATTGAGGTAGAGGGACTAGGGGTGGACGCCTTGCCCCATGCCCATGGGCCCATTGCCCCAGGAGTGGGGCAATGGGCCCATTTTGACACTTTTTACAATATAGTCTTTCACTAGAAATTGAATAACTCTATAGCCTTCTAATTCACATCATACATTCCTCATTAGTGGCAACTTTAAACAAAACAATGAACTACATCGTATCAATTAAAACTTTATCAAAATTTTAGTTTAAAAAAAGGGATGGGCGCGCTGCCACATGTTACCCTATAGAAAGAGATGTTCAATACCTGCCTTTGAAAAATATATAATTTAACTCCGGGTTTTGGAATTAAAATAATTTTTTCAACAAAGTCGTAATCAAGTTTATGTCAGTTGAATTTAAGTTCTTAAAATCCAACCCAGTATTACAATGAAACATGTTTACTCCACTAAAACGTTGTCATTCGCTTGGATAATCTAATATATTTTTATCCAAACTCGTAACCAAACCGTTTCCACGATACGCTTCGTGTGGGAATAATATACAACTGGGAATTAATTTTTTTAAGTTGTAAATAAGAAAATTTTGCATCATATCTTGAAAGAAGAGTTGATTGGAGAGCTCTTCGTTCTATCCAAATGTGAGTTTGAACGGTTTATTAGGAGGTAATATGATTTAAATATTAAAGAGATTGTCGCGCCGCCCGGGCAACGCCGAGCTAACCACCTAATTAAAAATGAAAGAAAAACTAACTTCAAATGTAATTTAAGTTTTTCTTAAATTCGCAAGCAAATTTTTATACTTAAATCTAATTCTAGTGATACCTTGGGATTCGACACTCAAATTTTTAAATCTTATTTCATATCTTTTTGACACGTACTATTGTGGATACGCGTTTACCCTTTGTTGTATTTATAGTGAAGGATTTCTTACCCGTAGTTAATATTATTGTTGTCGGGAATTTGATTGTCTCTATCGAGTTCCAACAATTTGGAGACAAATTTGATTGCGACATAGTTTATGCGGTAGTAATGTTTTTATCCGATCATTTACAAAAACTTTCATACATACGAGTCCGATAACCCTTGTTAACGAGTTTTCTTGGTTTCGCAGATGACAACCTTGATCGATCACGTGGACAGGCTGGACGCTCAAGTTGAGGGGCAAGGATTCTTTACGCTCAACAAAGGGATGGCGACCACGGTGAGCAACCAGTGCAGCATAACGACAAACTCGAGTCTTTTTTGGGGGCGGACTTGTGAACGAGTTGCGCGGCTTTAATCTAAGTAATAAGTAATGCGCGCAATAACTTGTTTATTCATTACGTCCCGTGAAAGAAAAATTTACATGATATCGAACGTGTAACGAAGCTCAATTAAAATGTTGTCCTCACTCATGACGTCCCAATCATAGACATTGAGGTGTATTGTATAATTATCATACGCTCGTTTCTTATGAGGAGCTGCTAAACGTACGGCGTATAAAACGTACACGAACCTGAACGAAGTTTGTGTGGTGTAGAGTGAATACATTCCTGACTGCAATTATGACTCACACGATGGATAATAGTTAACAATTTAATTCAGCATTAGATCCTACAAATCATATCGCAATTACTGTATTAGAACTGGGAATTGAGTCTCCAAAAACACTTTTTATTTGTTCTTACTTCTCAGGTTATACTGTTGTTAATTACAGAGCTATAAATTGTAGATCCACTCGGAAAGCGTGAAATCGTACTCAACAAAATGGGCACGATATTTAAAGGATCGACTTCGCCATCTTCTACAACAAGATATTCAAGGACGGTCACGTTTTGCTAGTGGTATTCATACTTCATTTCATTGATGCAGGTTGTGAACACGGTGGTGACGTACCTTGTGGTTCTCATCCAGTTCTACGGAGGCTCCAGCTAATCAGCGTTCAACCAACGACAGCAATCTTCAACTCTCCAGCCAAGCCTTTTCCTCACTGAACAATGCTAACATTCGCCTTTCTTGGATGACAACGAAACTGTTAACCACTTGTGGAAACGCTATTTAGAGCACGACTTTAAACGACATTCTCAACTATTAAGATCATTGTTCCCATTATCAGACGCTAGTAAAAAAACGATTATTACTTAACAGGCATGGCCGTAGTCTTTAGGTTAGCTAGACGGGTAGGCCAATCCATTGGTGGTCCTGAAACTTTAGTATAAAAAAATATTCATGACTTGTGTATGAAAAATCAAGATAATAGTAAACCGTAGTGTTCGAACAAAGGGTTCAATAGCATTTGCCAACTTATCACTCTGTACAAAAATTAGCGAGCCTGACCCAGCCAAAATAGTTGATTTCGTAACAACAATTTCCGAGATCATACGAGGCTACAATACAATACCTAGAACTCGTCTTCTAGTATTACGTCTCGGAATGACGGATGCGCTTGTTCCAAGAGTGGCACCTTTACTCTCGTGTCCGCGACAAATGCATCTCAAAATAATTCGTCCACTTCAAGGTAGGGGGTATATATATGTAGAACAAATGTATGCAACAGCAAGCTTTTCATATAATGTAGAATAGAATAGCCATTCGAATAGCGGGAGTATGACTGAGATGGAGTCTTAGCATTTTGTAGCATGATTCAGCATACTTTGCTTTCAATTGTTATATGATACTTTTTCTAAGTCGAATACATAGGTCAGCTTGTCCCTTCAACACTATAACTAATCTACTCGGTGATTCCAACATTCAGTATGTGTAATTTGGTACAAAATTATCAATTCCTCTAAAATTTCGAAATTTCAACTGAAAAATGATTCCTAGTAGCGTTATAAATCTCAGGATAATGTCATAAGGATAAATGAGAAACGTATTTTTTTTTCCTTTACTGCAGCCGAGGCGCCGCTTACTGCAAAGAAAGAAACATAACATTACTTCATGTATCAAATATCAATTTTCGCCAGCAAGGCTGGAAATCAGTTGAAATAAAACACGATTAGTGAATGAATGAAAACTATCAAGAAATAATGATGGGCAATTCAACACCATGTTAACAAAAGAAGAGGGAAGAATCGAAACAAATTATTCAAATTAGGTAATGTTTCAGGAAAAGAAGAAGCATACATAATGAAACAGAATGATTTTATTATTGTCGATAAAAATTTTGTGATAATATTCGTTTTTGTGAAAAAGGTCGAATTTAAATCATAAATAACGCCATCCTGAAAGAGGCGACATTTTAAAGGATATTCAAGCCGGGAATCTGCTTCGTATTTCATGAAACAAACCAATTAAAAACAAATATTTCAGAGAATAATAAAATGGCATTTAGAAGTCGGGCAAAAAAAGGAACGCCTGTGGAAAACATGGCCATAAAAAAAACTCCAGTAAATGAATGAATTGACCACGTACCTTCTTGGTGGCAGAGGCGAGCTTGGCCTTGGCAGTACCTCTGGCCTTCTTCATCCTGTTCTTGCGTTCCTTGCGCTGCTTGCGGGCCACTTTCTTGACCTCAATTAACCCGGCCTGCCAGCGGGGTAAATCATTTTAGTTTCTCACAAAACAGAGTGACATTAAAAATATACAAGGTAATCTCACATTCACACATCACATTCAGCAATTTATGTAAAGTCAACTATGGTTTTACGCCTAAAGGCTCCTTTCAATAGAGATTCACAATTTCACATTGACACTTGCTTGGCGTAGTTAATGCGCACAAACGTTATTTCACAGCATAAGATTTAATCAGAGTGGAAAATATTCACCGTTTCATTCAACAACTTCAGAAATTGTATGAAATTCAAACTGTTGCGATTAGGTAAGCAAATCACAAACAACATAGCATTAGCAGCGTTGACAAAAAAAAACTACCATTATTAGCAAAAAGAAATACTGGGTTCGGCGAAATTCATTATTACGAAATAGGTATATAAGATCCGATTTCATACTCTCCCTTGAGCTTACAGCCAGCTAGTCACTGCCAATATTGAATTAAAAAATATAGTTCACCAAATCAGTCACTAACTTAATGAAAACTATAGTTTTCAAATAACCTAGCCGTGTAAAAGCGGTATGCAATTGGCACCTAGGAAACACTGAACTCACTCGGACAAGGCGGTATTTGGGTTCAAATCTCTTGGCATATCCCAATGAATCGTAAATTACAGCAAAACCTGTAGTTCTGCCACCACCGAATTTAGTGTGGAACCCAAATGGGAAAACTGTGTCCTTTGATGCCTTGTACATTCTGGCAAGTTTGTCACGGATCTCCGTCTTGGCAACAACACGGCGTCCAGGGTGGAGCACGTCCACAACCTGCATTAAAAAACAAAACTTGCAAATGTTTCTCATACATATATATCGCGTCAACAAAGTAAATTTATTCCAAACATCAACGAAAAATAAAACCTTTCAACTACGTCACAAGAAGGCATCGCCCATCTCAACTTTCTAAAAATATAAACTCTACTGGGATTAAAATTACAATATGACCAATGTACAAAATAAAATCATCATGCATATTCATCACTTAGACCAATTAAAATGGAATCAAGCAGCAAGAGCATTATATTAATTAATTCAATATATTGCTTAGTGCAGTTCATTTTTACTCCCTCACCATTTGTTTCCTGCACAGCAGGCGGTTGGTCATGAATTTCCGGGTACGAATGGTAGCCTTGGTGCGGGCCTGCACATAAAAAATACGATGTAAATATAGATTCACAAGAGATAACTAATTATTTTCATTTGTTGATAGAGGGCTAAGACACAACGTGTAACATCCAAGTGAAAATATATAGCTAAAATAAAAGCCTTCACTTTTTGATTGATGAACCTTCCCATCAGGATGCTGGCATGCAAAATGTTTAGCAAACAATAAAAACTTAGGAACATAAAAATTTATTTACAATTAACAACTAGGAGGCTGATTATCAGGCAAGTTATTAATCAATAGTAAATCTGAGCATCTTGCAAGTTTTGGTTTCTACCATGATGTGGCAAGATTGATGAAATGCCACACTTCATCAATAATGAAGGGTTTTCATTAAATGTTGAAAATACTTGGCATGAATAGAATATTTATTTACTGGCATTAGATGAGTTGAAGTCAGGTGAAAAAAAATACAACAATCCTGGATCTAACAATCCTTTTACTTTGCAGTCGACTTTGATATTAGTTCCTCAAATAATTATTTTTTTAATTTCAAACAATCTGCTGTCCAAAATAGGTACCTACTGTCAACTGGGGTGACTTTGGCCACACCTACAAGGCTACAACAGAGACAAATGGCAGCAAAACAAAATAATAAGCATTATGCAAAGTGACTGAGGTGACTTTGGCCACCAGGGTGACTTTGGCCAACATTCATTATTTTGTTTTGCTGCCATTCGTCCCTGTTGTAGGTGTGGCCATAGTCGCCCCCAGTGGCCTAAGTCACCCCAGTTGACAGCAACCTAAGTCAATCTACTCCATCATAGAACTTGAAACCCTATATGTTCTGGGGTTCGGATATATTTGACCTTAGGCAAAAATCACCAATGAATTGGACAAAAACCAAGCAACTGAGCAATTTCACCTATTCCTATGGCTCTTCCCAATTCCTTTAGTGAAAAAAAACTATTTTCACCAGTAATTTTTTTAAATCACCTTTGAAAATCTATCATGCATTGGAATCATCACAAAACTAAATTTCAACATTTGTTTTTAGTACTTTTTGCAAGTCTATTTGCATTTACCTAACTAAAGTTTATCGTTTGCCACCATACAGCAATAGAAGCACAATGAGCCTCGAGATATCAACAATATCAAACATGTGTCCCTTTGGAGATGCAACATTTATGCCATTCAAATTCCCTATCTTGCATTGCTCACTGCTATGTTGTCATCACTAAAACTGCATATATAATATCAGAACCCATCTTGCTGAGTTTGGTAACTGTGTTGCTAATATCAAAGTTTGGGCCCAACGTGTTGCCAGGTCTATTGAAGAATTATCACCAGAACAGCATAAACCTTGAAGATTTGTTTTTTGACAAAAATACATGTAAATAGTTTATTAATACAAACTGTGTTGGCAAGATCTGAAGAAAACCAATTTTGAAGCTGACGTGTTACCAAGTAACTTTAAATATTCACCTAATCATTGCACCCTGGGTCAGAGCCTAAACTAGAAAATTGGACAGAAGCCACCAGTCCATTGAACAAGAACACCCAAGAGTGGAAAATTTTACCCATTCCCATGGCCTTTTCCCAATTTCTTGAGTGAAAAACAAACAGCAGCCTATTTACTTCACAATTTTCATGGAATCCCCTGTGAAATAATTGTTCATACCTGCCATTTCTTAGTAAATTCAGAATGGGATTCCTGATGGAGTCAGAACTACAATTTGTGGGGTTGATGAGCACATGTTGACTATAAATCTCTTTTGATCAGAATAGATAGATCTGGTTCAGTTTTGTTGTTTCTGTTGTTTTAGCAGAGTTGAAATTGTTATTATGGTTCACACCCGTTGCTGTGAATGAGATGAAAATGTCTGTACTTACAGGTGAAATGCAGTCAATTTCACCTATTTTTATTGCCCTAGCATAAAGCCATAACCTCTCATGAAAATAAAATGATGCTTTCTACCACAATTTTGGAGAAATTCAGACAAATATTCCAAATTTTTCAGCCACTCGAGAGCTGTGGCAACATCAGCATTAACAGTATCAAGGGCCTTGCTCAAGCACCTTGATGCCCTCCAGACCCCGGCCCCTCCTCCATATGCCTTTTCTTCTTCAGTTTATCTAGCTCATCCAACAAAGCCTTCCCTTCTGGGGTTTTCTAGGCTTTTGCATTCTGCTCTCTCTCTTCTGTCAAATAATTATTGTAGGCTGTTTTGGCACTGCCAGCTGCAAGCAGCATCTTCTTGGTGATGATCATCTTGTCCAGGCCACCAACTTGTGCAACATGATCAACCACAGCATGCAGGGCAACCAATGTTTGCTCTTTCATGTTGTGTCATGATTTCCTTGTTGAACAAAAACCCTCTTTCAACTGTGGCTTGGCCACGAGACAGGAGCATGAGCATCTGCACTACATTCCAGAGCTTCTTGTAGGTGCATTCTGACAGAATGGCATGCCAAAGTGTCCAGTCAATCAGAAGTTGATAATGCTTGAAACAGTGTGTTCATTTTACTACAATGTTGTGATTCGTCTCTAAAGTTGCACATCTCACCACATAACACCATCCAAATCTGTGTTAGAGAATCTCTTGTCATTAACAAGCAAAGTGAGACAGTTTGTCAACAGTGTCAATACAACAGTACAATTACTAAATTGAATCCATTATACCATTCATATGTACTTCTGTCATTCCCAAAATTTAACTTCAAGTGTTGTAAAACCTTCACCAGCTTGATAATGAAAATTGCATTTTTGAAACGTCGTTATCTATTAAAATGTCATTCAGAAACCTGCTTTTCGATCTCCCGGCTCCAGCTAGAAATATGGTTTGAATCATTGAAAAGACTAACAAGAAGATTGTAAATAAAAAGCATGCTCTGGTCTTCAATCAAACTTGCATAAAAGAGAAACTTCTGCCAAACTACACCAATATATATGTATGTATTTCAATGTTCAATGTTTCAATGTTCAATTTCAATGTTCAATGGAATGTATTTCAATGTTGGTATGATAACATTAGTTTCATGCTGGTCAGGGTTGGCAATGATTAAATCAAAATGATTAAATCATGTGATTAAATCACTTGATTTTTTTATAAAAAAATCATGATTTTTTTGATTTTTTCGATTTTTTTATTTTTTTGATTTTTTCATATATTTAAATATATTGAGCGGCAGTCTTTAATTTATATTGAGGTATTGTTATTCATGGCTTAGTATAAATGTACTATGAATGACAAATTGGTACATAAACTTGTTGCCTTTAGTGTGTATTAGGTTCCAATAAATTGAATGTTTTTGGTACAGAGGCATCAAGTGTACAATACATTGTACATAGCTAGCAGCTTAGCTAATTCTTATAAGGCTACCTATAAGTAGTCTTTAACTATTTGACTATTTGTTATATATTGATTACAATATACACTTTAAATGTGTTAGCTAGCTTATACAGGGTGGGGCAGAACTGATTGAACAGTTTTGAGGCAAAATAAAAGAGTAATGGAGGTACATAAAGAAGAAAGTTTTTTTTCCTCAAGATTATCATAACATACCATTTAAAATACTTATGTTTTGAAAACAATATCAGGAAGATGGGGTTTGTTAGCTGCATCACACTGTTGGGGTCGTTTTCGGAAGTTTTCTATAGCACGTTCACACATATGGCGAGGTAATGTTGGCCATTATTGAAGGCAATAAGAGCCCTTTTTAGCCATCCATTATGATCCATATACTGTTATTGTTAGTAGGCTAATTGCAACATAAAAAATAACACTTCAGAAAGACAAAAAAGTTGAAAAAATCAAAAAAATCAAATAAATCAATAAAATCATGAAAAAATAAAAAAAAATCATTGATTTTCGATTTTTTTGATTTTTTTAAAAAAATCAAAAAAATCGCCAACCCTGATGCTGGTAAATAGCTAAATATTCAATGCACCGATATCAACCATTTTTAAACGTTGAAATAAGGTTATTCTATGTCCTTTCTAGTTTTGGTCAGATTTTGATGTTGATCGGACATTTAATATTGGTTGTTCAGCATTTCAACTGGAAATCAGCATCAAATGAACATTTAAAAATAAATGTTCAACGTGCCAATATTGATATTGTTTCAACGTTGAAATAAGGTTGTTTTATATCAGTTCTAATTTTGGTCAGATTTTTATGTTGATTGGACATTTAATTTTGGCTGTTCAGCATTTCAACCTGATATCAACCAATAATCAACATTGTTTCAATGTCAGATACCTGCTGCTTTGAAAGTGAGAACTTGCAGTGCACTTGCCTTCTAGACTGCAAGCTGTTTTTTTTTTTTCATTGCGGTCCTGGCCATGTAACCAACATCAACCTTAACAAGGGAAATCAAAATGCCTTTTGTTGCACGACTCTCCATGACCTAAAATGAAACCCAATGACTTTCTCCAAGCTTGGAAAATGAAAAATCAAATTCCATGACTTTCCAGGTTTTCCATAACTGGTACGCACCCTGCCTACTGTAATGGGTTAAAATGGTTGTTTCAGAGAACATTTTTGGAAAATACAGGTCAAAATAGGCCCATAGGGATGGGTGAAACAGGCCAGATACACAGGTGTTTTTGTCCAGTTCACAGGTGGCTTCTGGCCAATTTTCCACTTTAGGACAGTAGTGGCAAACCAGAGATTTTTTAGAATCAGTTCATTATTAATTTCTCCTTTATTCAAAATTTAGATCAATATTTTGTGAATGATAATGCTGGTCTCCAAGATAGGGTAAACACGGTATATTCCGACACATTAAAGACGCATCGAGAAATGAAAAACTATAAAAAATACCCATATGCGTTACTCAAGTTCTGTTTGCTTTACGTGACTCAAAACAACAACAATGAAATGTCACAAAGTGTTGCCATATTTATCTAAAAGCCTTCAGAATGCAAACCTACCAAATCCCTATATTCCGACGCTGCGTGTGACTAAATTCAGCACGTTGCAAGACGAATTCCGGCCGCACTTCAAACTCTACTAATACGTAATTCAGACATCCTTGTGTTCAAATTCCGATCGCTGTGCAAGCTGTATTGGAATACAACACGGCTTTGTATTAGAACACTATTGAATATTGAAAACTACTTAATTAGGCTTTAAATTAACAGCTATTAAGCTTTTAATAAAGAAAATTTTAATTTTTGCACACAGCTTGGGACGAGCTGTGTGTGTCCAAATCAAGTTGTGTGGTAATTAGTTTTTATGTGTCGAAATCCGTTTCTGAACTCAATCATCTATTAATTTATTTACCACTTGAAATCAGCAAATACAAGTATACTTAAAGGATTCCTAATATATTCACAGACATTTTTAAAAGTTTCAAACCATAATATTCTTTCTACACAAACAGTTTATCACTATTTGGTAGAGCAAGGTCAACTAGGGTAAACGCGGTATATTCCAACATCGTAGGTAATTCCGTCACCTCTCCAGCTTTTCCTTTATATTAAGCTTTGTTTTAGTTCCATGCATTCATTGATGATTGAAATGGTGACGTCATACATTTGCAGCAAGCTATACAGGATAATGACGTAACTATGATACAATATTACCATGAAAATGTGTGTCGAAATACTGCAAAAACACTAGGTCTTGGCCATCTAGTAGGAAAATATTGAGATCCAAAGAGAGACAATGCATGCCACGTGGTGAGATCATCGAAAAATGTGTCAAATTTGACAGTTGACATGGCTCTACCAAATAGTGAATAACTGTTTTTACAGGAAGAATATTATGGTTTGAGACTTTTAAATACGTCTGTGAATATATTAGGAATCCTTTAAGTATACTTGTATTCGCTGATTTCAAGTCGTAAATAAATTAATAGATGATTAAGTTGAGAGATGGATTTAGACACATGAAAACTAATTCCGACACAACTTGAATTGGACACACACAGATCGTTCAAAGCTTTGTACAAAAATTGAAATTTGCTTAATTAAAAGCTAATAGCTGTTAATTAAAACGTAATTAAGTAGAGTTCAATATTCGTTAGTGTTCTAATTCAAAGCCGTGTTGTATCCCAATACAGCTCACACAGCAAACGGAATTCAAACACGTGGATGTCAGCAATACGTACCAGTTAAATTTGAAGCGCTGATGCAATACGACTCAGTACTCACCACGTGTCGAATATTGCCACACAAAGTGACGGAATATAGGGATTTGGTAGGTTTCCATTCTAAAGGCTTTTTAATAAATATGACAACATTTCGTGACGTTTCATCGTTGCTGACGCATAGTGAAGTGTTTTGAGAGTCATGTGAAGGCAACAGAACTTACGTAACATATACGTTTTTTTTATAGTTTTTCTTTTCTCGATGCGTCCTTAATGTGTCGGAATATACCACGTTTACCCTATCAACTTTGACGCATTTTTCGATGATCTCACTGGGTGGCATGCACAGTCTCTCTTTGGATCTCAACATTTTCCCTCCAGACAGCCCAAACCTAGTGTTTTGGCAATAGTTTGACATGCAAAGGTATGACGTCACTATTTCAACCATCAATAAATGCGTGAAACTAAGACAAACATGGTGACAAACCAGAGATTTTTTAGAATCAATTCATTTTTAATTTCCTCATTTACTCAAGACTTAAACCAATTTCTTATGTAAGGTAATGCTGGTATCCATGATACTTTACTGGTCTACTTATAGGACTCAAAAATGAACTTGAGGGAGAGTCTAAAAAACTCTCTGCTTTGCCACTATGAAGACAAAGCTCAATATATGTCGGAATTACCCACGATGTCTGAATATACCGCGTTTACCCTACTTTGCTGGTCCAATCTCTGCTTTGCCACCATGTTGGGACCTGCAGAATCCAGCAGCAGCATGAATAAACAAAATGACATTCCTTAAATTAACTCTTGCAATTGATATTGATGGCAGACATTGTGTCAAACAGTCAAAGTGAAGACTATTTTCAGACTCATCCTCAACTCTCAAGTCTCAAGTTTGTACTTATTTGAGTCCTAGGCTATCAAGTTGACCAGTAAAGTATCATGGATGCCAGGATTATCAAACATAAGTAGGTATGGGCACAAACCATGGATGGATCACAATGACAACAACTGAACAAAGCATCCAAAATGCATACAGGCAGTTTTTGCTTCATCGCATGGTAGGCATTTAGTTTTATTTATAAGTTCACCCAACTGGTATGGGCTAGCTTAATTTGATTGGGTTTTTATTTGGAAATGAACAAAAATACTTGAATAAGCATGACACCATCTTGTTTTCAAGAACTTTCTAAGTTTCTTTTGTCTATTTGCTAGGTACTTGGTTGGCAGGGATTCTACAGAGTGCCACTTTGGGCTAGAAATAAACTCTGATTTTGTATTTAGCCATTAATGAAAGATGTGGGGAATCAAGCCAACAGTTGTTTGAGCATGTGAGTTACATATATTTAGTTGTCAACACTTCAACAGTTCCAGTTATTCAGGAATTAGGATTTGATTTTGGGCACTCCTTGGGCCGAGCGGCCACACTTCATAGCTAAAGAATTCACGAGAACTCCACAATACGCGCATAAATAAACATTCGATTGCACTATAACAAAAAATTTGATTTAACCTGCAGCAAGTATTAAATATGAACACAAATATACCTACCATATTTAAATATTTTACGTTTCACTCCGCTCACTGCAATTCACACCACCATAACAACAAAAGACTAAGCAGCGTGCGGCGGGTAAATGGTTCACCATTTTCAATCTACAGCGCACCAATGCAAACTACTTCCATGAACGGGTGAATGCAAATTTCTCTCTAAATTTGAAATTAAATCCCATTTTGATAAGGGATTACGTATACTTCTCACGATGAAGAATAAAATTTATAATTTTAAAAGTGTGCATTTTGTTCTGTCATCATTGTATGCCAATTGGGCTTGATATATTGATTACATTTTAATTAGTGGTACCGAGACCTGTTATGAACATCAATTATCAACTAAAGATATTCGTAACTTCCTTCCTCTTTTTCATGAAAATACAGTAAAATTCATTGAGCAATAAAGCTATACTGACCCAGTGAGCGGGTCAGAATAAATAAGGTTTGCACGCGCTCTACATATATATATATTTTATTCAAAGGGTATGGGGGCGAAATTACCGCTAATGGGAGATGAGCATGTAAAACCATTTATTTAAGTCCATGCTTATTGGAAAGATAGAGCGTTCCCATGCTATAGCCCTCGCTAACGTTCACGCTTTTTTGACCGATTCGACACTTTTTGACCGATTCGACACTTCAGCGAACTCGCCTGCGAACTCGCCTGCGAGCTCGAATGCAAAACCTAACTTAATTTTCAACTCTGGCACTCATAACTCCGTTAATTATGAACGGATTTTATTCAAATTTGAAATATAAGTAGATAATATCAGTAACTGGCGGAGGGAATTATTTTCAGATTTTTACATTAATAACTTTTTTGTTAATTTGAATAAAATCCGTTCATATTTGACGGAGTTATGAGTGCCAGAGTTGAAAATTAAGTTAGGTTTTCCGTATTAACAAAAAAGTTATTAATGTAAAAATCTGAAAAAATTCCCTCCGCCAGTTACTGATATTATCTACTTATATTTCAAATTTGAATAAAATCCGTTCATAATTAACGGAGTTATGAGTGCCAGAGTTGAAAATTAAGTTAGGTTTTGCATTCGAGCTCGCAGGCGAGTTTGCTGAAGTGTCGAATCGGTGCTTTTTTGTCCGTCTGGTACATAATTGATCATGGGCCAGCAGCTAATGAATGACCTTTCGCTATTTATATATCGTAAATTATCGCGCTATGATAATTTTGAACCCAAATACTCATTGTAAATGAATCTGGAATGCTATTTCCTGGTGATTTGATACTTTTATTTAAATCAAACTATTCGTCTGAGAGGTTGATATAGCTAAATGATTTGTAAAATAGCCTAAATAGGTCAGAATAAAAATAATCCAAAAACACTGAGAAAGTTTTTTATGA
Source organism: Hyalella azteca (assembly GCF_000764305.2). Taxonomy (NCBI): domain Eukaryota; kingdom Metazoa; phylum Arthropoda; class Malacostraca; order Amphipoda; family Hyalellidae; genus Hyalella; species Hyalella azteca. Next base: position 131,875 of record NW_025940074.1, read on the forward strand.
ATTCGTGAGCAAGGTTTCATCTAAAGACGCAAAATAGTTTGGTCCCTGTGAATCCTTGGTCCCTGTGAATTGTAAAACCGGTCACAAGATCGGCCAGAAAAATGTTCGTTCCGTTCAAGCCTGTGCAATCATCTTTAAATTTTTTAGGACGATGAAAAGTGACCTATGATCGCGACTTGCTTAATCATTCATCAAGCATAAATAGTAGAGATCGGTGCCAATGATTTAACGCAGTTCTTTCAACCGGATTCACAATTTCAATTGATCTGTCAAAACATGTCATGAGCCATATAGCACAAGAATGAACGGGATTCATTCATTCAACTTTCTCGATTGAAAAAATATTTTCCGTGTGGGCAAAAAAAATATCGAATGCTGATTGATCGTCGTTTGCGAGATATTGGGTGTTTGCGGCCTACGATCCAAGTTATTCGAAATACACTCGCGCACTGCCCAAGAGGGGGCTTCAAAAAGTTCGTGGAAAATGGACATAACTGAAAATTCTATGAAAATAATATGGTGCCAATTCACCAAAGCGATCCTGTATCAATGTTTTATAACGTGTTCTCACCTTAACCCTTAAATTAATGTTACAAACGCGGGGCGCTCCGGCGCTACTCTGAAAGCATCAATGGTTCATACAACGCGGCATCTGCGGACATCGAGGCCAGCTCAAACATTAAATTCGCGGTAAAGCTTGGGTAACAGAACAGCCAAAGTATTGACTTTATGGAGAAAGCTTATGGTAACAGTACTTCAAATAAACCAGCAACCTACAACTTTTAAAAGCGAAAGGAAGTTGCTGGTCGTTCCAAAAGCGAAAGGAATGAGACCAATGATGCCCCTACAGAGGCAGGCCATTGCACAGCCCCAGTCTGATGGTCAGGGGCTGTAATAAGCGAATTTCAATGAGAAATCATTCGGCATCCCCGCTCCATCTGACTTCTCTTCATTCTGAGTACCAACATTGGCGCAGAGACGCGCGGGACCAATCCCAGCTCTCTGCACCAGTTTCTGGTCAGAATCGACAAGGAGGTCGAGCGGTTGAGCAAAGCAAAATTGGAGCAGTGAGTTGCGAGTTCGAGACCGCAAAATGCTGTGATCCTGTGAATGTTCAGTAATGTTGAGAATCGGCGACAAGCCTACGTCCTACTAAACGCTGAAACCGCTATTATTATTATTAATATTATTATTATTATTATTATTATTATTATTATTATTATTATTATTATTATTATTAATATTATTAATTATATAATAATATAATATATTAATATTACTATAATATTATCAGTATTATTATTACGATTATTATTGGTAAGCATGGCTCAGTTTACACAGATGGACTTATTGGCAGGTATCTGCGTTCAGAGAAATGCATCGCCCTAGATAGAGCATATATATGAAAATAATTCTTATGTCTTTGATCTTTTTTTCAAACCATTGTTTTCCACGAACTTTTTAAGTACCCTTAAATGTGATACAGCGAGTTTTCCATGATCGAATCCGTTTAGTTTTAGCCCCTTTCTCCTATTTGAAGCACATATATGACATAAACTGGTATTATAGGATACTATGTCTATCATGATGTAAAAAGTGATGCTTAATCGTATATTATTACCATACTTTAATGGCTGATGGCACTACAGAAATAACAATCGTCGTCTGTTTTTCAATTGCCGAGCGGCAATCTCTCCGCATCAGTAATCACCCTTTCTTCTTACCACCCTCTCAAGGGACCTAGCTTACTCTATTGTACATGTTGGCATGGTTGCGATGAAATATTATACGAGTTTAATGTGGATTCTAACAGCCTACTACGCTTTAAACATAGCTTGTAGGTTCACTTGGTTAAGTATTTTGTTGAAGGCGACTCCCATGGTTGCAAAACACCATGTTTTGCGCGTAGCTGGTAGATCTCTTTCATTGGGTGTATTGCACGCTGGGCTCTAGGGACCACTTTGTATGTGATGATTGGTGAGGTCTCCCATGACACCAGCTTAGATCTTAGCCATGATAAAAATATAAATAAATGCAAGGAACTCTTTTTATCCTATCCCCCATCCGCGTACAACTTGACCGCTCATCCCCACGTGAGTGAAATGCTTACTGTCTCTCACAGGTTGCGCGAAAGTGTATTGAATAGTATTAATTTGTATACTCATTCATGATTAAGCTCATCGATCTACTTTTCTATCTTAGCTTTGAAGAAAGATGTTTTAAATAGATAAATTGCTGAAAGTTCCCTAACAGTTTATAAATAATTCTGAAAACGTTTTGCCACTCTCGGTAAAATGAAATTTGGATATAAATTAATGTAGTCGTTTACGGCAAGATCGGATTTAAATGCATGCTGTGTTGATTGATCATAAATAGAAAAATAATAACAGCGATTTCAGCGCTGAATATTTATAGCTTGTTGCGGTCTCAAATACCCAACTCTTTAATTTTGCGTTGCACTACCGCCCGGCCTCCTCGCAAAAGTGTCGATTCAGTCCTCCTCTCCGATTCTGATCACTGTTGCACGGAACTGGGATTGAACCCGCCCGCACCTCTCTACTACGTCTACAATGTTACTACTCTGAACTGTAACCACTGGGCCATCCTGCCTACCAGAGGAGACCATTCTCCTAAACTTCTACATTAGTCATGAGATTTGATTGAATGTCGATTATGCTTTCTCTCACAGGTACACTGGATAGACATACCGAACTCAGGCGCAAACTTGTCAGCAGGCTCAATAGCGAACGGCAACCGAACAGCTTCTAAGTCCCTCAATTTTGAAAGGATTTGCATGAAATTTAGAGCACAAGTTCTCACTAGCAATGCGTTGCGGGACGCATTATCACAGATTCTTGAGTCGTTTCAGTTTTTATCATTAAAACGAGAGAACGCAACATTTACGCAACCAAACAACTCATAAATTAAATCATGAGCGATCAATCAAATCAATATCAAATTTCAAGATTAAATCTGCTGCTTCAAACGCAGTCCGCTGATGGTATACCATTAAGTAATATTATGCGAATGTAATATCTCTTGTCCTTTACTGGCAAGCCAAAGTTATACTTATATCATATGAAACAATTTCATGAATACGAACACCACTCCGAAAATAGTGAACGTCAACGTGAGACAAATAAATTTATTCCAAAACTGATGATAATAATAGAGTTAATAATACAAGCTAAATAAATCTGTAAATTACCACTATAGACTCAACACAAGTCTTTGCGGGATTTTATTTTATATTTTTGCATATGATATTTCATTGCTCCTGGTGTCAAGATTCTGGCAACATCGACAATCGGTATCTAAGTTCTAAGTCGTGGTCCTTCCTTGCTGCGTTAGGTGCAGTTGATATTGGCTACTAAAACGCGGCATTTTTCTTCATAATGTAAGTAAAATTTAGAGTTTTACATTATTGGATGTGTGCGGTGTTCAACTTTAATCTAAATGAAGCGTAACATGTCGTATCATAACAGCTTATTATAATTACACGACCTTTTGTGACAATGTATCTAATTAGGTCCTATTTTTTTACCATGATCATGTGTTGGCGCCACCGGCCACTTCACTTAGGAAGTTAGGTATTGACGTATTTGTAAAACCTGTCAACACTTTTAAATGCGTTCACTTTTTGTATCTACTATAACTACTATCAATTTCAAATTTTTAACTGCCAGTCAACTTGCATAAAAGCACTACGTTATCCGTCTAAGAGTATTTACTTTCCAATTTTAATTTACATGAGCGGATGAACTCGTAAGTTAATCACCTAATGTGATGAAGAATTAGGTACCTACCTACTCATTTAGTTTACTAATTTGAAACTCATTGTCAAGATTAATGCGTTTGAAATCGAAGTATTCTACATTGCAGTGGCAGTCAATCCCAGTCATTAGGTAACACAATTTATGGCTATAAAATGTCGATTCCTATTCAAGCGTTTGTATTATTTCATCATCTTGTTTAATAATATACCTAGATCATCAATCTGTGCTGCTGTTGCTTGGTAAACTCTTGACAAAAAGTCAGATATGAAACTTTTTTAACGCCGTAAAGTTGAATAGAAATTAACTTTCCTCTGTTTAGGAAGCAAACAATGTACCTAGGGATGCATTACATATTAAGTCAATAAATGATAAATTAATGACAAATGAAAGAATGATACAGGTGGGTGATCAGTAGAACATAGTGAAGAAATGGTTTTAAGGCTATACAACAAAAGGCTCACAAAGTTGTTCACGTGTTCTGGAATCTGGAGACTTCCCAAGTTCCCAGAATCCATGACCAGTCCTTGAGCAAAGGACTCTTCTCCCCTTTGTTTCCTGCCTGTTCTCATGGCTGAAGCACAGATAAGGATCTGGGTCCACCAGCTCACAGCTTGTGTAACTTGTGAATTACTGACACAGCAATGAGACTGAACACTAGCTTAGGCAAAACACTCGGATAACCCCAGCGATGATGCACACACATGGTAAATATGCAAATTCTTAGCACCATTGAGAACCACCAGTCTACCAGAAAAGCAGAAATATCCCTTATGATTCCAGCCTTAGGTTTATCATGCTTGATTAACAGGGAACCACTGGGAAACACAGCCGAAGAAATCACAGATAGAGCAGTGGGTTGCACATAACATCTCAGCAGATGAAAACGGTACTAGCACAGTAGCACCAATTATGAATCATAATTCAATTGTGCTCTTGTTAAGCTATTTTGGAAGACAATTTAGCAAACAATTTGTGCACGGGCTATATATAATTGATGATCTGCAATGATGAAACTCAAGGAATTAGGGAGAAATTCATGAGAGAAAAAATGATGGGTTGCCTGCTGAAGACCACCACTACCCTGGATGTGATGGACCATCATGATTCCTGCCTTCAGGAACGTAGCCTTCAACACTTCAAGCCGTCTGTATCTAGACCGTGGGTCAAACGGCCACTGGTCAAAGGAACAGAACTATGCTATGTTTTGGAACAGAACTATGCTATCTGAAACCTAACCTCAGATGCGGTGAATGTAAAGTTACGTAATTTAACGATGCCTCAAAGTCATTCGTTCCGTGGCCTGGTGGTGCACGGCAGGTGGTGGTGAAGGCCGGAAGAGGACAAAGCCGAGTGGTGCACGGATGATTGGTGTAGGTCCGGAGAGATCCAAGGCGTTTGATTCAGGGCTTATTTGTGCACAAAATTGGTGGTGCATGGCTGTGCTCCCAAAATGACAACACAAAATACATGGAGCAAAAAGCCATCCCCTCACAATATTTACAAGGCTAATGAAGGGAGCACATCCTTCAGAACAGCTACCATTACTGTCATATAGCAGGTGGAAGTGTTACACCACATATCGCAAGATACCCGAGCCCAAATGCTAATAAAACCAGTGCAAGGGCTGTCACTCGAGACATGGTTGCTGGACCATCTAGTGCTCCAACTGATTGACCTTAAGGGGAGCGTCTGGGTCCAAAATTGGCAATTTTGGCTTTTCCAGTTTTCAGTCTCATCTTAAGGCTGACACTCTGACCTATCCAATGGCACCAAAATCATCTCTGTGCGTTGATTTATGCGTTCACTACAGATTCTGCAAGGGAGGGAGGTGGGGGAGTTCTTTCACATTTAACATAAGGAATGATTCCCATATTGCACTATATATATAGCTAGTCTACAAACACTCACCTCCAGTAACCTTACAGCAGTTGTACGGGGTGGTTCCCGCACTGTCGCTCTCGCCATCCTTGACCGAAATTGAGCTCCAGTATCATTTAGTCGCATTCCTTGCAGTCTTGAATGCCGATTTCAAGGCACCCAGGACTTTGTCGGGCTTTACTAAACATTCACACATATTGTCACTGGAAACCTATCTCCTCCTAGAGTTTTGAATCTACATCAATGATACATACACTGTTTGATTTGCAAATAAAAGATCTACAAACTAAGGGGTTTTTTTTTGAATTTGTTATAGTTTGGATTTTATTTTGCAAAAAGGGGGGAGGGCAGAAGTAAAATAAAAAATTTTTGAACAAAAATGCTTCCACACCCACAAAAATGAGATTAAAAAAAGCCAAAGTTACGATTTTAGATATAGTCTACACATCAAATATATGTCTTGATGTTGTACTAGCTTGAAAATCATAGGACTGATTGTTGTGATTGACTTTCTACAGTATCCCCTTTTTGGCTGTTTTCTAAGAATTTCACCTTTTCTTTAAATTTGAAAAATTCGCACAAACAAAAAAAAAACAGAATTACGTTTTACATATGTGTACCAAATTTTGAATCGATCCGTCTGGTGATATCAGAGATATTGTTTACCCCCAGACGCTCCCCTTAACTAGGGAAAACTTAATTTAATGATAAACTTTGTAATTGACTTTTTCTTTACTCTTCTGCATGAAAAAATATATTTAATGTGCATTACAGTTCAACATTGCAAAGGAAAAATTATAAAATATGCAAATTTTCATTAATTTTCATTTGTCTTGTCATGTAAAAGTGCCATGTTAAATTATGATATGTAGCAAAAACCATCTTGATTGCCAAGCCCACAATTGGAATTGTCGATGAATACTTCTCAAGTTATTGTACAAACAAAAAACAATGTCACAATAAATGGTTTGTTTCATGTCCATTGTATAAAAGATATAAATTCTGCACAATTTTTAACCTCCTATTTTAACTGGGACGTCTTGTCTTGATATCGTCCTGGAATTCCCATTGAGTGCTGAAAATTGTCTTGGTTTTTATTACAAACCAGGACAAAGCGTCTTGTCTCAAATGGAAGAAAGTTCCAAATGCAGGAGTCTAATATTGGCTAACAGTCTCTGCAGAAGGTGGATTCTAGGGCGATAACTGTTTTATTTTTGTTTATTTTTTTGCACTAAGAGAACTTCCAAAGCACCAATGGTTGAAAAAGAAAAAATCAGAAATTTATTAAAAATATCTGCAAGGATAAAATTTTAATTAACCAGTCAAACAATAAAATATGTCATTTTCATTGTTTAGAAAATGTTCAGAAATTTTCATATCAAAATGCTGGTCATTTCTCTTTTTGATCCAACCCCTGTGTAATTACATAAAATGCTGGATTGCCTATGTAGATAATATTTCAAAATGGTCTGTGCATGACCTTATCCAATATTAGGATGGAATAAATGTTATTATATACATTAATAGGAAAAAGTTTTCAAAATAGTCTATTCCATTTTAATATTGGAAAAGTCATGCACAAAGCACTTGGAAATGTTATTTATGGAGGCATTCTAGCATTTTGTTATGAAGATGTTATGAACAATTGAAATGTGGCATCTTAATGTTTGATTGTTTGACTGAATTGAAATTTGATCCCTGCTCAGATATTATTGGTAGATCTTTGATTCAATACTCTAGCCTATAATAAATGACAAACCTCTCAACTGCAAAGAGGCTAAACTGTTATTGAAGAGGAACACCATCTTTCAAGTTGATAATGCCCCAATCCATGCCTCTGGAATTGCTAAAAAGTGGCAGGAGGAAAATTATAATAAAATTGAGCATCTTATTTGACCATCAGAATTGCCAGACCTGAATATTATTGAGCATTTATGGTCAATTTTAGAGATGCAAGTCAGAAGTTCATGCCTGTCACCATCGTCTTTGAAAGGAGAGCTAGAGGGAGTTTTAACAGAAGAATGATTTTAAATTACTTGTGAAAAAATTCACAAATAGTATGAATTGATACCTCAGATAATTGAAACTGATTTGCTGTTGGTGGACAATATATTTTGTGGATTTCTATTTGTCAAGCCCCTATATAATCAAATAGATAAAGATTTCAAGGAGTCCAATTTATGCTGCACTGCTAAAATTATGTTTTGACTGCTAATTTACATGATGTGGCACCTATGATTGTGAATTTATGTAATGGTGTATGTCATACAGTTGTAAGTTGCAGCATTTGCAACATCAATAAACCAGGAAGTCTAAAATAGAGAAACATTTGAAAATGGAATGTTCAATATTTGCATTTATACTGTTGAGAGAAAATTAAAAAATTGCAAATTGAAGTGGAGATGATTGTGCAAATGCACAGACTCATTTTCTGATTGATACAGTTTTAAGTCAACCCTTTGAATTTGTTAATGCAGAATTGTAGCATTTGTCTTAATCTGCTCATTAACACTAGGGAACTATCTTATTAATTTCAGTGCATTGAAATTGTCTGGAAATTTTTCAAAAGTCAATTGTTCAAAAATTTTTGCTGTTACCTGTTACTGGGTAATTTAGGGGATAGAGCTCTTCATTTAGCTAAGCCTGTTCCACAAATTTGTTGAAAGTGCAGAAAAATTGGCAATATGCTGCATTGAAGAACATAAACCTCCTATAGAATTGTAAAATAAGTGTTAGGATGGAAGCTGAGGTTCTGATCTATTTCAATTTTTTTTATCTCTAGCATTAGTCTGTTGCTATTCCTTCTGCCTGTTATTTGTCAGTTGGGCTTCCCATTTTATAGTAAAGACAAGTGCTGAACCTATTGATTGATTCATCTTTGACAGCAGTTATACTTCCATAACTTTTTCATCCAATCTACCATTGCCATAGCTTATTCAGTTAACATAATTGTAGTGACCACAAGCTTGCCAAGATCATCATCTCCATCTTACTGTTGAGAGATATTTGACATGTCCAACTTGCTTCAAATTCCAGATAGTTAACTGGTCTGTATTCTATTTCTAGAATGGAGTCATTGCAGCTTCGAGGTACCCTTGTGGGTCACAGCGGCTGGGTCACCCAGATTGCTACCAGCCGCAACTTTCCTGACATGATTCTGTCCTCTTCACGAGGTAAGTCTATATTGTCCATCTTAATCATATTGAAGAATCTTTTTTGAGCTTGATAATTTTTCATTTGTAACTGTCAAGACGAAATAGAGAAGTTTGTCATTGGTTGGTGGAAGTAGCTAAGGAAAAAGGATTTTGTTGTCTCGTTTATTATTTTCACCTTCCTAATTACCAGCCTAAATTGATTTGGATTCCATGGCCTAACATCTAAACAAAGTGACAATTCTTCAAGTATTGAGCACAGGTGTTTCAGAGTATTTCTGATTTTCCAAGAAAACATTCATCTTATGGTCTGAAGGGCTGTTGAGATAGGTGCAAAAAAATACACACATCTGGAAAATTAGTTTTCCCTGGTATGAAGACAGCTCACTCATGAACGATTTTTATTAATAACTTTATTTACATCTCCAGACAAGTCTCTGATCCTGTGGAAGCTTGTGAGGGATGAAAACAACTATGGTGTGCCCCAGAAGCGCCTTCATGGGCACAACCACTTCATCTCTGATGTGGTAAGAAATGCATTAAAATTAATTTCACAAACAACTCTATTTCATATGCTGAAATAGTTGTGTATATGTAACATATAAGTGCATACAGTCCCAGGCTCTAAAAAATACCGTGCCAATATTAGGTAAAATAAAGACCTACCCATTTAAAAATTATAGATTTATAACTAGGTCTTCCAAATTGTCCTTTAGTCATTCAATACCTATTGTAATGCAACGAAATCAAAGAAATGACAACCAGAAATCTTCATGTCCAAATCCATAGTGAGTTTTCGATTTTGTTGAAATTCTTGGGGCCTGTTTGAGAAATTTTCGTCATTGATAGAGGGATAAACTTCACTAATTTTTTATGATTATTTAATGTTATCCTTGCCTAAACTTTATGTTCAGCCTCAATTTCAACTCTGGTATCAATTTAATATGTTAATACAACATAAAGGTTTTTTAAATTTTGTATGATTTAGCTTCCTAACTAAGAACTAGCATTACAAGCCTGGCAATTTATGAGTCTGTACGCCAGTAGTACTCAGGAGGGTTGGTACACATTTCAGTGATAAGTGCAAGTGCAATACGAGGAATAAATTTAATTTTTTTTCTGGACTCTGATACTATATTAGTTTCAAGATATTTGCTTGTGTTCGCACCTTCAGCATTTGTAGATAGTGAATTTTAGGTATAATGACATTTGTTGCACACAACGCCATCAGTTGTGCATAAGTGCGTCTGATGGTGCCGACATCAAACAGTGCAAGAGTGACTACTGGTGTCGCTGAAGGTTAGTTTTTAAGCTAATCCTTTGGAAAACTCCAGCTACAGTTAAAAGTATGATCCCAAGTTTGCTCAAAAATGAGCAACTGTCTGCAAAGATTTGCAATAATTAATCTGAGATCTGTCACTTGTTGAGTTGTCTTTAATTACGCTTGTTAGTGTCTTCTACCGATTGACGTTTCGCGGTGTCTCAAACACTTATTGTTTTTGAGTCTCTGGCTACTGAGTGCCCAGAGTTATATTGCTCCTCACTGTCAACCGATGCATTGCATCCAGATTCTATCGTCAAAACCTAATGTTTTAAAATTGTTAATTTCAGGATGTTAATATGTTGACAATTCCAGGTGCTGTCTTTGGATGGACATTTTGCTCTTTCGGGATCCTGGGACAAGACCCTGAGACTGTGGGACTTGGCTGCTGGCAAGACTACCCGCCGCTTCGAGCACCACACCAAGGTCGGCACCGCGCCTGTCAGACCTCAGCGTCTCGTGAATCGACTCGGGCCTTGCATAAGCTGAAACCTTTTTTTCATATTTTTTTTTATTGAAATACAAGAGAAGTGCTGCGGTGTAAGTAAATGAAGTGTAAGTAATTGAAGCAGTCTAGTTCTGCGTGTGGGCAGCTCAACGGTGATTAATTTGAAGCTCTGGATACTAATTGGGTTACAATGCCTGGTTATTTGACAATAGGAACTACATGTGGGAACTACAATAGGAACTACACAACTACATTTTGTGTCATGAAGCAGCACGTACCAGAAGAGAAAAATTAGAATAAGGGGTGAAAAGAAGTTCGCATCAATGAACTTAGTGTACATATTTGCTAGTTAGAATGGTTGCAGGTAAAATAAATTATTTTGCTGCAAAATAAATGGTTGACCCACTGGCCTCCGTTCATAGACCTAATCATTTCTGTGCAGGATGTGCTCTCGGTCGCCTTCAGTGCCGACAACAGGCAGATTGTGTCTGGATCTCGCGACAGAACCATCAAGGTATTTATTTGATTGTGTTGATGAATAGTTCCTTGCATGAGAAACTCCATATGAATTGTTTCATTGCATTTATGTGAGCATGCGTTTATTTGACCACGAATTGGTCAGTTTTGTAATCTAATCTTTGTTTTTGAATTTGAATGAATCCGCGAATGATACTTTAACATGAAATTGCATTGTTTGAATGTTGAATTCTTTCCCGATGACAGTTCATCTGCCAAGTAAATAATGATGCTAATGGAGTTGAAAATTTATTGTTGCATAGGCAAATTACTTTTGCAAAATACTGTCAACTGTTTAGAATGACAAGTATCCTATGGTCCGACTCCTCCTTTTAGAACGTTCTCTTATTAAACCTCTAATGAGGAAGAAACCCCCCGAGTAGCTTTATTTAATGTTTTTTTTTTTAAACTCGTAGCTGTGGAACACGCTGGCTCAGTGCAAGTACACCATCGTTGAGGACTGCCATGAGGACTGGGTGTCCTGTGTCCGATTCTCGCCTTCCAACAACAACCCCATCATTGTCTCCTCGGGATGGGACAAGACCGTCAAGGTATTCAACTAGTTTTTATGCACTAACTGGCGAGAGTAATGGAAAAATTAACCGATAGAGCTCTCATGAATCAGCGGCTCCCTACCAGTGTATGCGCTATGTTGTTTATGCGCTCTGGCCTTTTAAAACACTTCGATGCAGCGAAAATTTATTTTTTCTGAAAGCGTTCTATTATCGTCGTTAGATTGAAACTTTCTTATCATTATGATAGCGTTTAGTATCACGGATGTGGATTAAATGCGCATTAAATGATCTGATTTCAAACATGATGGGTCCGTTCACAGGTTTGGAGCCTGACCAACTGTAAGCTCAAAACTAACCACTACGGCCACACCGGCTTCCTGAACACCGTGACCGTGTCTCCCGATGGTTCCCTGTGTGCCTCTGGTGGCAAGGACGCTAAAGCCATGCTGTGGGATCTGAACGATGACAAGCATCTCTACACTCTAGACCACCCCCACACTATCAACAGCCTCTGCTTCAGCCCCAACAGATATTGGCTGTGCGCCGCTACTGGACCTTCCATCCAGATCTGGGTAAGATTATTGCTACACTTTATTTGCTTTCTCCTAGAGTCATTCCTCACTATTCAGCCAGGTATGAAAGATTCACATGTATGATTTCAGTACATTACTTGTGCTCCGTTACAAGCATAGCATCGTTTTTCGATCAGATATAGTTCAATAAAATGCAGTCGAAACGGCTTTCATTGCAATTTCATCAATCGTTCGGCATTTTGAAGAAACGGTGAGAAATAAAGTTGACTTTTTCTGTCCTAGGATTTGGAGGGCAAGAACCTGGTGGACGAGCTCAAGCCTGATGTCATTTCCCACAACTCGAACTCGAAGGCTGAGCTTCCTCAGTGCCTGTCAATGGCCTGGTCCTTCGACGGCCAGACCCTCTTCGCTGGCTACAGCGATAACAAGATCAGGGTCTGGCAGGTCAGCGTGTCTGCGCGCTCTTAAATATTCCAGTAAAAAAACTGGTCTGATGAGACTTTCATTTATACATTTCCTCGCCTCGACAATGCCTACAATAACGATGGGGTTATCTGGACCCACAATCGAGCCCATTGTGACTGTCCTAGCTGCGGATACAAGTAGAACAGAGAGTCTTGGAGATACAAAATTTTTGCACTTTCCCAACAATAGTCTAATTTGATGACAGTGAAGAACAAATGAATTCTGGCTAATTGCGAGCATTGCATTTAAATTTTGAGGCTCGTTATCTTCATCAATTCGTCTGTGTACTTTGATTTTTTTTCTCACTCAACGAGAAGAGCTGATTTGGAACCTGAAGTGGTGAAATTCTCGATCTGGGTATTAATGGTACGTGACGAGCTTAGCACTGTGAGTGACGAAGGGCTGTAAGTCTCGACTAATAAAAGCCTCTTAAAAAAATGTGTTGATATCCATTTCATAATGTTCAAGCCGTCACTAGAAGTAGTAGTAACGGATAGTGGTTACTAGTTTCGGTGCTGGTACAACTCGAGCACCCCTTATCGCTTGGCGTGTATGGAAACCCAGGATTTAGGTCATGGTATACCGTGGCGATGGTGCCGCGGTGAACCAACTAATTAAATTTTATAACGAAATTTTTGTTAATCTTGCCATGTCATGACCATCAACTGCTGCGATGGCTTACAACCATCTCGATCCGTTACGCTAATCGCAGGAAGTGCGAAGTTGATAAACGATGTTGACCGCACTGTTACCCTGCCCATGAATCGGAAGTCTCAGCTCGTGAACTGAAGTCGCCAAAAGAAACGTTCTTGAGATGTTCCTCGACAATGGTTAAAGTCGAGATTTATTCACGATAGCGGGTCGTTGTATGTTTTTCCGAATTGTCTACGACTGAGAGAAATGTGTAGCAGTTGTGAACAATGGCCCGATGGTCATGGCTCAGATTAGAGATGTGGGCGAATATTCATAAAATGATAGAGATGTTCGAAGCATTGTTCGTTATAGCACTTGTCATTAATACTTGAATACGTTATTTGAGCACAAAACAGAACACACCGCATTGCAGAAAGCGAGAAATGATATCGTTAGCGTAGAAATGCTTTTTGTATTATTATTAACATTCGTATTGAAGAGGTACAGTGGGGGGAAATAAATATTCGTACACTTGAAAAATCGTATTTTAATGTATGTAAGTACACAAACTTACAGGAAAAGTGATTTAAATTATGTATAGAGACGCATAGTATTCAAAAATACTATCAAAGGAAATTAAATCTCAATGCAACAAAAAACAATGCAAAGTATTTTTGAATACTATGCGTCTCTATACATAATTTAAATCACTTTTCCTGTTAAGTTTGTGTACTTACATACATTAAAATACGATTTTTCAAGTGTACGAATATTTATTTCCCCCCACTGTATATATAGGGGATCTTGCAATCGCTTGTCCTCGGCTGTGGATGCTGGCAGTTAACTGCGATTAGAAATAATCGTGACGTATGGGTGCAGTAGGTTACTAATTAAAGACTCCTATTTGAATTAGGTTTGACATTCTTGCTGGGTGAATTAGTTCGAATAATTTATGCAGCCTAAATAAGCTGCCAGTGCTCAAAGAACACCGGAACTGCATGGTATTGTTATAAGGTACCGGTATTAGGCGAGCAGCTTTCCGAAGTTAAATCGTTATCATTAATTGTGACTTGGGGAGTGGTCGTTGCTCCTACTTTGTTTTAAGACAGTCCGAAATAACCGAGGAAAACTGTCAACTACAGACCAAGCATCGACCTCGTCTGACCACAGGCCCTGAAGAAACGAAAAGAAAATCACACTAATACTCGGAGTTTCGCGCAGAAGCTGCTCCAGTCTTTCAGTTGTCGAAAGCTACTACAGTAGACCCATTTATTTAGAGGTATGTTAGAAACGAATCGTGCATATTAATAGTTATTTTGGCGTATCGTGTATCCGAAGTAGAAGAGATCACCAATGCATGCACATTGAATATGGTAAAGCTCACGACTTATTTTCATCTTCTCTTCGCCGTCTGGCCCTCAACGACAGTCCCCAGCAGCTCATGAAGGTACTGCTGTTCGCACTCGGTGACAACAATTAATGAAGATTTGCATTAGACGGTTGAAAAATTTGGCACAGTAACAATGGAACACGCAACTGTTAAATTATTAAATAGGTTAATAGCTTAGTTACATGGACAGTGACGAGTATAACATGCTGTGGCTCCGGTCTTGCTTATCTCGAGCACCTCAAGCCTCAAGGGGAGCAGTCGGTCAAAATAAACTTTTTATTTACTGATGGATCATTATGACACTTGGTACACATATGTAAAATATAAATCAATGACTTCTTTATTCATGTAATGTTTTCGAAAAAATGAAAGAAAACGTGTAATTAATAGAAAACGATAAAAAGAGAGTACTGTAGAAATCTATCCCCTCCTAGGGTTTTCAAGCTACAACATCGAGAGACATATCATTCGATGCGTAAAGACCATATCTGAAGATCATCCTTTCATTTTTTCAAATTTTCATTTTTATTTTTTTCTGATTTCTTTTTCCAATTTCTACCCCTCCTCCCCCTTCCTTTTTCAACATATGATCAAAACAAAATACAAATCGAAAAAAATGGCTCTATGATCTACAGAGATTTTATTTACAAATCGAATGGTATATCTCTCAATGCTGTAGCTCAAAAAATCATTGGAGGAAATAGATTTTTAAGATGGCGTATTTTGAAAATTTTTGGTTGTTCAGGGGAGCCATATAAGTAAAATTTCTTGGAAAAATAGGAATATGCCAGAAAGTTGCTTGATATTGTAGCGTAGCCCAAGCTTTCCCAGTGCCGATTGGTTGCATTTAGGGTACCAGCACGCGTCTTTAGATATTCTTGACCAGTTTAATGTGAATAATAAGCAATAAATGTGACTTTAAAACATTAATACAAATAAAAAATATTCATTCACTTTGCGATTAATGCGAATATTGATCTATACATACAATTTTTTTAAATGGAAATATGTAAATGTTGTTATAAAATGGTCATTTATAAAAGTTCAAAACAGCCTTATGATGAGCTTTTTCAGTAGCTACAAAATGAGCCAAGAAACCGGAAAAGCCAAAATTTTCGATTTTTGACCGACATGCTCCCCTTAAACTGTGTTTTCTTCGTTGATTGAAAAATAACACGACATAATAAGCAGACTGAATTTGTCGAGACGTGTATTCTACAATCGCGTTGTTGTTTAATGCTTGTTGATTTCTTTAGCCATTAAGTGACTTCCAGGTAACTCTTGTTTTTTTGCTGCTGCCTCTTCAAGTGAGTGACGCGCGAACTCTTAGCACTCTTCAAGAGAGTGACGCGGGAAAAGGTATTGGCGTCATGCCACCGAAACTTAATATCACCTCAGAGATGGAATGAAGATTCGTAATAATAATAATGTACTTAATATCTCCGTTCTCAGTCTTTATTGAATTTTAGTTAATCCTGCATTTGTTAAATTTTTCTATTTTTTCAGCTCATCCTAAATTTATTGATGTGAATTTTCTGTAAGCTATAAATTGAAAGAAATAATAATTCGACGAAATTTGAAGGCAAGCCTTCTAAGGACTCTGCTTTTGTAGTGAATCCTTCCCCAAGGTTGTTGGGTGCCCTCTAACAGGTTCGACGTTTCTTGTGTCTGTAGTTTCAATAATATGCGTTAAAAATTACTTTTTAAAGGGAGCAGTCGGTCAAACGACAGATCATGCACTGACCTCGCCTGACCGCAGGCCTTTGTCTTTAAAATTACTTTTTGTTTAAAATTACCCTTTTTGTCATTAAAAAATACTTTTTAAAGACAACACTTCTAGAGAATCCAGTGTCTCCGGTGTTACACATGTACAATGAATTTCTAATATTATTATAAAATATTATTTTAAAGTTTATTTTTAAAATTAAAAAAATTAAAAATTTTCACAATTATTAATTGTCAATTGATACATGCATTGTCTCCGACTGTACGCTAGTGTGCAAAATTTCAGATCGATTGGACAGGTAGAAGTGTGTTAAATATCGATTATAAGTTATGTAGCAGACAATTTTTTTTCATTTTTTTAATATATATATTTTTTAATTTTCGAAATTATTTATTCTGTCAATTGATTCAAGCATTGTCTCCAACTTTACACAAGTGTGCAAAATTTCAGATCAATTGGAGAGGTAGAAGTGCTTAAAATATCGATTATAAGATTTGTAGCAGACAGACAAACAAACAAACAAACAAGAAGTGAAGTTAAAGAGAAGTGTTGTAAAAATAATGCAGATGACGATCTTGAAATTTCCGGACACAATCAGTACTGGAATTTTTCCTTTTAAGATTTGGAAAAATATGAAAGATAGCTAGTAACTAAATTAAAATACGCAGTTTATCCACATAAAAAATAATAAATAAATACGTTGCTTGTTCGGTCGTTGGGTGCTTCACTAGAGAAGACTTTTCCATTGGACAATATTGTAGCTGGTGGTAACCATAAACATCGACAAGAGGAACGACTGAAGTTTAAAGACGTCAGAGCAAGCGTTATCAACGGGTGGTGGCGGCTATATAACTCCAGCAGCGTCCCTGATGACTCCAAAGCGTCGTAGAAACTCGTCTCGACGAAGATCATTCAACTTCGAAGATTACTATCGCCAAGAATTTCTAAAAAATCAATTCGCACCCTCACAATGGTAAGCGATAGTGTTCCGTATAAGGAGTTATTTCAATTTGCACCGTCTATTTTTCGAAAATCATGTTTGTGTCTTTTTGATAATTATACAAATAGAAAATAATATAGCAATGTTTATTATGAGTGCTACGACCACTCTTTTCGGCTTCTATCTCGGTCTTTAAGCCTACTGTAGCATTGACTGTGTTGTTACTGCAGTATTTATCAACTGAGTCTATTGGCCTCCACAAGTCTGGCTTCAGTACCTGCATGCTATAACTCTGTACTTGAGAAATGATATCGGACGTGACGCAGCCTCATGCAATTTCTTAATACAGTCCAACTATCAAGACATTTGCAGCGGCCACTGCTTTACATTGTTTAATTTTAACGCTTGAATTAACCTTGCTTGCATAGTCCTTGGCCTTAATTGTGCGAAGTTGCGAACAGTCAAAACTGGTCCAATTCGGCTATTCCAATTTCTTATGATTTTTAGAAAGGTTCTTGACATATCAGTAATGTTTAGACACTTTATCTGTCCTGATTACCTGGTCGCTTCTTTGATTTAAAACAAAACTGCAGCAAAATATTTTTCAGGTCATGTCTAGAACTGTCATGTTGAGGAATGTTACGGTCACAATTGACGGTTTTGGGTTCATGTTCATTCGATAGATCACACACACGAATGTCTTGTTCGATTCAGCCGAGTTTTCAGAATAAGCAATGCTTTGAAGAATTCCGGTAATTTCGAAAGCATAATTGGAAGTTCTTGAGAATTAACCCATGAGCTGCTCCTCCAAGAGTTAAATTCAAACTCATTTGATCTTTTAATCTCTGAAGAATGAGTACAAATATTTATGTTTCAGTATTATTTCAAAGTTTCGGTGAAATGTCCTCGTGTCCTCGTAGGTCGCCCGAGCATCTCTGCTGCTCCTCCTGCTGGCGGTGCATAAAAATCTGGCCTGTGTCACCAGCAAGTACGATGTCTGCCCGAACTTCGTTGACTGCTTTTGTAGTCCTGATGAGAACAGCATCACCACTCCTGGCATTGATGGCGCTCTAGAATCTTGTCTGTCCTTCCTACACGAAAATAAGCTTCTCAGGTTCAAGCAACTGAAGATCCAAATGGCCAATAAAAACCTGAGTTTGACCGAAAACTCACTTAAGGATATTCAGTTCGACGAGGTCTTCGTTTACGAGGCAAACATCATTGAATTCAATGAGAACTTTTTGGGTGCTTCCCGAGAAACAGTCCAGAATGTCAGTATCCTCGGCAGCAAACTCGAAGTTTTTCCAAAGATCAATTCGAGTTCACTGGTGCGTTTTGTGACTACGGAGACCAGTCTTGTGGACATCCCCGGTGACGCCTTCCAGCTCACTCCACAACTGAAGGTCGGTGGCCAGTGTGTCAGTTCGTAGTTGATACAAAGATATTGGCAGGGCCTACATGTTAAATTTTGTAATTTATATAGGTACGTTATTATTTCATTTTAGGAGTAAATCTGAGTTTAGTAGATGTGTCGGTTGAATCTCGCAAAAAATTTTCCTGCTTTTGAAAAGTAACAATAGACGTAAAAAATTATTTTTTTATGGCGAATACGTACGAAGGGGACTCAATAGATATAACAAACCTGAATAAGTAACGCTGTCGCTACTGCATATGACATTGGTAACTTAATCGGTCATTCAATTATTTTCAATTATCTCCTCAATTCTCTAAAGGAAATCAAGATAATTAGAACTCAGCCCAAGCTGACTATCAACTCTGGGGCGTTGGAGCCACTCACTCACCTGGAGACGTTCACCCTATATGGGGTCCAGGCGCTCCATCTCGCCAAAAACGCCGCCAAAATTTCTTCTCCAGCCTTCAAGCTCTTCGATACCCGGAGCACTCTGAGCGCTGAATCTGGTGCCTTCTCAGGTACCGAAGATTTGGAACGATATCATCCTTGACGTATATCATTATCTTCAGGGAATGTATATGCATATGATGTTAGAAAATATTAAAGCAATTTCTTCATGGGTCATTCTCTAAACTTACAGTCATTCCAGAAACTAGTCTTTGAACGTATATCCTCTCTAAAATAATTGGCTCACACAATCTAAGCCGTTGATGAGATCACGTAGATAATGACTGAAGTGGGCCGAATTGAGGGCTCAGTCGTGCACCACAATTTTGAATGCCAATTAGCCCTGAATGGAAAGCCTAGCAAAAGTATCTTTCAATAGGGCCGCCGCCAATCAACAACGGATAGAAACTGCCGTCAGTAACCAGCCCATAATATCAATTTAATGAATTGTGTGAACGTTCCAGCGCGTTTTTCTGATTGGTGTAAAATATTTCAAATTTTGGCGGACTATAGTGGGTGATACCATTTCCGTTTTTTTTTGCTGAAGGCTTGTTGAAATGTTGTTGAAGGCACAAGCTCTGGCCTGTGTGGCTTGCAGCCGAATACGTGACAGACCTACAGACTACAATTGTTGGAAGATGCGTTACTGCAGGAAGGGATCTTGTCAGTCCATGCGGCGCTGGGCAGTGTTGATTCCCAACAGGCAACCCATTGAAGTCATTGTTGTCATACTTGCAAGAATCGTCAATAGTTCAACATCGATTAAACTTACGAAACTGACTTTTAAGCCATCAAAAGTGAGCAAGCCTCTACATACATTCAGTCAAATGCCAGTCGGAAGATGAGGAAATGAAATGAATATACTTATAGTATTTATTTATTATATATGACAATTTGTACTCATTTATTTGAGCTGCATTCATTGTTTTGGATAACTCGCGAGTTATTCTTGCTTTTGCAAAGGATTTACAAACGGAAGTGCGCTGATCATGGTGAGCTACGAAGGGCTGTGGAGCCGCGACATCTTCTACGATCTGCTTTCCGCCGGCACAACGATCCGCACGCTCGGCGGTGAGTAAAAAATCTTAGCCGATTTTTCAATCCAGCGCAAAGCAAACAAATTAACTGATCATTGTCTCCAGGTCAAACCCGTCGTAAAAATTTTGAGTGCTTCTTTAAATTTGATTTCTTGAATTATTACTTTGAGTTGTCATAGGTGTTGCCTAAGAGCTAAAGGTGACATATCGGGAGTGAATATTTTATTTTCCAAGAAAATGACATATGTGGATAATTTTTGTCAACCCCATTTAAATAAATAGTCAGCACTACAGAAACAATTCACTCTTCGTTCTCATCACAGCTCAACCTTGTGACTGTGACATCGCCTGGATCAGGTATAGCAGCTTCCTCCCTCAAGTGGAAGGTGTCCGTTGCAACAGTTTTTACCAACCTATCTCACTGGCGGCGAGGGCGAATAGCTTCCAGGATTGCACCATCAGAGACCTCGACCAGAGCATGCTTCAGAACTGCTACTGAATAACTTGCCTCGTGCATACTCGTGTTATTTTTTGCTTAAAACAATCGAGTTATTCTAAGTCCTCTTCAGTGTGAATATATTTTCTTTTGATTTGGTCATTAGCAATCATTTTCTTTTGATTTGGTCATTAGCAATCCCTGAAAGCCAACGTTACTGATAGTATATAGAATTAATCGTATGCCTTCCACCGCTGGAAAATCTAGAACAACGGCCTTATTGGCGACGACGACGAAGTAGCTTTTGATAGGGAGCATTTCAGAGACGCCGAATGAAAATTTCAATTATGAAATTTTTTCATAATTGAATACTCCAAGTGGTTGTGCTGGCATTGGCTCGAGGCGCACTTGAACAAATGGCGAGCATGCAATGCAGACGCAGGGAACCAAAACGTACGGTGTAGTTATTTAAGTGGCAGCGTTTGGTTACCTATCTTTAGAATTTTTATCTAAACATTTCGTGTAAGAGTTACGCTTTCGTTTAATGATTATGTTGGCTATAAAGGCTTAAGCTCCATTTTGCATTTTCGTTTTGCTTATTGTTATTCCTTCTTTGTAATTAATAAAGTAACTGTTAACTCCTTATTTTTTATTATTTCCTTGTACGTACATTTAGATGAATAACAACAGACTCCTGCGTTTCGGAACGATTTCCTCGAAATGAACTGGCAGCACTGGACGGGATGAGAAATGTCCCAAAGCAAATTACAGGACAAAGGAAGAAATGTCTCAGAATAAAGCTATCAATCCGGACAGAAATTGTGTTCTAAAATTAAAAACGTATATCCCGGATATAATGGAACTCTATCAGACTGCAATATATAAAACGAGATGTAACGTGGTAATACAAGACATTATATTATACTACGACACAGAATGTAAAATTCCATTACTAGACGTGATAAAGGATTCTGAACGCGCTGTTAGAAGATCAGCAAGAGAGTAAACGCCTGATCTTGAATGAACTGTTGGGCAGACTCTGCGACATTTGGCTGTCATAACAACTTGGCTGCTACGTTAGTGGGTAGACTTGGCGTTGTAGGGCAAGCAGAATAATATGTCTCTTTCTCTGATATCGTATTGCATCTGATTCACTGAAATTATCGCATCTAACGAGGAAAGTACGAGTTCAGGGTGGGTTCCAAATTTCGTGATGGCATCAACGAAACATTGAAAAGCAGTATAGCGAATTCGTTTAGAATATATAAATAGATCATATATAGTTTTATAGGAAAATGGCTAGGAGAGCATAAAATCATGCGCATGATATAGTGGCAACTGGACTGACAGCTTGCATCTCGACAAAAAGTCCAAGCAGCAAGTAGAACGCTGATGGAGATGACTATGTCGACAAACTCCACACACGAACTAGGAGTAGTACTGAAGTATAACGAAATATGAAGTGTATAACGCCTGAAATGAAGTATAGCGTCTCGAAACATTACATAAACACAGATTACCATAAGAACTTCCAGATCAAGTTAAACTGGCAGCACCATACATTCGTTTTTACATTTTACAAAGCATAATTGCAACTTTAAGGAACTAAAGAGATATACTGTGTACTGTTGACAACGGATGATGATAACGTAATGAGCTAATCGCTTTTTCATCACTGTGAAGAGTGGAAAGCCCAAAAGTCAAAGATTTTGTGGATGATTGATGGGCTCCAAGTGAAGGTTTGTTGAAACTTCACTCATTTGGTTAAGGATATTCAGAGAATTGCACGTTGTAACGTGTTTATTTCCTAGCTCTCATGTACACTTTTTATACATCTTCTACACCTGGGGTATGCCTGTCATGCACAAATTTCCTTGGGTCTATTTAGTTGACTTACTTTAACTGAAGTTTAGTTTGGTGCTGGCTGTCGAGTACGGAATAGGTCATATTGGGAACGTTTGTTTTAATTTTTAGCATTCATCTGACCTTGTATCACTGATTTTAATTCATGCCCTTGCTAATCAAGGCCCTTTCATGCCCTTTTTGCTGGTGCTAAAATTCTACAAAGCGCAACACAGAGCTGTAGCTGTCGTGTGATTTGGTTGTTGTTGTTGTTGTTGTTGCCCCGCGCCCGATTCCGGCGTCATTGATCCAGCCGTGGCTGGAGCCAA
This sequence comes from Hyalella azteca, assembly GCF_000764305.2. NCBI lineage: Eukaryota > Metazoa > Arthropoda > Malacostraca > Amphipoda > Hyalellidae > Hyalella > Hyalella azteca. The sequence goes on from NW_025940074.1 coordinate 154,673, forward strand.
CGCACGACCGCAGCTGGGTCCCTCCAAAGGTCTATAGTGCTGAGTGGAGTTGGATTGTTGGGGCAGTTGAAGAGGTGGGGCACATCATCCGGGGAGAGGTGGCAGTAGTTGCATAGGTTATTGATGTTGTTATGAATTCTGCTTTTGTAGCTGTTCAGAAGTATGCAATGGCCGGAACGAAGCTGTGCCAGCGTTCGTCTTGCGGATCTTTGAAGTGTTTGTTCAGATTTATCTATAGCCGGGAGTGGAGGAGGCCAGCCGTTGAGCAGAACTTGTGGGTGGTACGAGTCGATGGCAGCTCGGGCAGCGTTGGAATGGAGAGTGCTGCTAGCTGCTTTGAGGGTGGCACTGTTAATAGTGGCTGGAAGTGAAGGTTGAACGGCATTTATGTATTTGGTGAAAAGAGTATCTTTGATGTTGCGGGGTTGGGGGTGCAGTCTTGTGATTTGGTGGCAGGCGTGTTGAGGGAGGTGGCTCCGCAGAAGGTACTGGGCTGAGAGGAGGTCCGTATGCTGTTGAACAGTGAGCATTTGACATTCGGAGTGAAGATGTTGTTCGGCAGTTGTGTTGTGGCAACCGGTTATGGTTCTCAGAGCAGAATTTTGAACTGTTTGGAGGCTGTCTCTTATACACATCTAGATGTGTATAAGAGACAGNCGGGCAGACGGGCCCTGGGTGCCCGGACGGCGGGTGGGGGAGAGGGAGGAAGAGGCCTTGGGCAATTGTTGCAAAGGTAGTAGTTGTTAACTTGCGTTGAGCAGGCGACCATGTGGTACCATTTGTAGCATGTCCGGCAGCGTATGGAATATTGCGTTTTGTTTATGGTTTTGTTACAAACTGCGCAAATCCAGATTCGAGGCCCAGGGTTGGGATTTATTCCGGCCATTAAAAGAAGGATCCGGAGCAGGCTGGCCGGGGGAGACCGCTCCGGTGGAGAAAACCCCGCGCGGCGGGATGGGGCAGGGAGGGGTTTGTGTGTTTTGGTACTAGGCTTTGGGTTCTGGAGTGCTGAACGATGGCAACACCAACATCGCAGACATCGTTTAATATTCCTCATAAATTTGTATCGATATTACATGTTGTTGGCTGCGGTGCGAAAATATTCTGTTTCATAACAGGATCGTCAAAAGTTAGTGTTGATAAGCGATCTTCAATGAAGAAGTCCCTAAGTCGCGACTACTACTCCATAATCACAGCAGTCATTAACGTAAGGCATAAATTTTTATAAAATGCCACATTTGAATGCGAAGAATTATTGTACCTGATACTGGTTAATGGGCCACACCATCTCGAGTACAAGATTTTTGCAGTTAAGTGATCGCATTTGACACCTTGACTCTAGCCAGAACGCCTTGCTTATGAGCGAGCATATGGTTAAGCATTGGCCGAATATCTTTGAGCAGCGTGTCCTTGGTGTAAATAACGGTGTTCCAGCTTGCTCTGCGGCTTATGGCTCCGAGTGCCTGGTGAAGTTATTGCATGCTGAGGCTAGGTGTAGGCTCCAGAGGTTATTTAAGCGTTAAATTTGTGTCCCACGACTGCCATCCTGTATTCCGATGCGCCTGGCACACAATTTAACAAATGAAATTTGGACGCACCAATGATTTTTCTACAATTGAATATTTTACGTGCGCCTAACTAGCGCATATCTAACGTACCTATAACAATCTGTGTGCAGGCACCGCAATGCTTCTTTATTTAAAATATATGTACATTTTACCTGTCATATATGGTAGCTGACATAAATGTTCAAATCTAAGGTTGTTGAATGTAAAAAATTGAGGGCCCGTGTGTGAGGGAGGCCTTAAAAGATGTCTTCATGAGTAAAATGAGTAAAGGAAGAGCGCTTTTGAAATAACCTAGCCTTTTCTGGCTTAGTTACGGTGTCAAGAGCGAGCTCTTGGCTTCTAAACATCACGTACTCGAGGTTAGACACTTAAACAAGTATTAAAATACAATAATTTTTCTCATTTAAATGAGGCATTATATAATAATTTGCGCACCTTGCACAATTATGATAATGATAATACATATGTTGATGGCAGTTTGTACAATTGTCGCACAAAATACCATCCTTTAAGAACTTTTTGTCCATTTATTATCTCTGAAGAAACTGTGCTTGAGCATGCTAGTCAAATGACATTGTGAGTCGCGTATATAGCACAAACATGTGGTTACCGCAAGAATAAGAATGTTCGTCGTGTTATTCACTTAAATCGAGTGGTTATAGGTAGCGTCGGTTTTCGGGCGAGTCAATGTGAAAGTGCAAATTCATTTGTTTGTGAATAATTTCTAAATTTCATAGGGTCGCAATGGTCATAAAGCATGCAGTGTATTCGCTTTGAACAATTCTGGAAAAGTTCGAAAGCAGATAAACATGTCTAAATTGGATTTGCTATACTGCAAGCATGTACCAAATGGCTCTAGTCGCACTTTCTCTCCGCCAAGTGATGTGTAACTACACTGTGACGGAAAATTTTTTGTGTGCATCCGCAATTTCGACTGAAATAATTTCAATTAAGGTCATCGTATGAATTCATTTTGAGGGTCCTAACGCATGAAAAGTCGAACCCGTTACTAGGTACTTAACAAAGCTGGTGTTGGAAATTCGAAAAAAAGATATTACAGTTCTTAGAAGACTTGCTTTCAAGTTTTCTCGAATTGCTTGAAGCCCACAACAACCTCGTATCAATAAATTTAGGATGAGTTGAGAAAATAGGAAAAATAAACTACACTGGATTAATTAAAATGCCAAATGGCAGAGAACGGAGACATAAAATAATTATGGTTATATCATAAAGAATGAATTTTCATGCGGACCCTGAGACGATATCAAGTCGTGTGCGCATGAGGTGTCAAGATTTCGGGCGTCACTCACTTTTCCCTTGAAGAGGCTGCACAATAAAACGGCGGCTACCTGGAAGCAACTTATTGGCAAGAACATAATTGCATGCATTAGATATAACAGCGCTATTGTTAAACAATAACTTCGGCAAATACAGTATGCTTATTATGTCATGTTAATCTTCGAAAAGCGAAGAGTAGGCAGTTTTCGGTGCGTGAGTTTTGCTAGACCGAAGCAGCCACGGTTCAAAAACATCAATAACGGGGCTAAAGAATTAACCTAATTTATGCATTTTATTTTTTAACGTTTAAGGCGACAAACTGTTCGGCTCCGTCTATGTAACGACTAACGAGTGCACCAATCGTCGCAGTTACCCAACAGCAATACCACGACCGAATATGGTGTTGAGGACCTGACGGCGTAGATAAGACTAAAATAACAGTCGACGTGAGCATCACCATGGACAATTGGACATGTCTAAAATACGTTCTATTACGTCTACTGCATCAGAGCTCTAAATATTTATATGAACAATGCATTTACATAATAACTTGGCTTCAAAGGGATACGGTAACTTTGGACAACTGAAAATCCGAAGCACCTTCTGCGCGATACTCTCGGCCATTTAAGTGTGACTTTCATATCTTTCCTTTCTTCCAGTACTGTGGTCAACAGAAGTCGATGCTTGGAGTAAAGTTGACAAAATCTTCTAACGTCATAAATTTTCCCAATAAATTTAAACAGTTTTAAAATACAACATGAGCAATGAATACACCCTTCACTCACTGATAAAGACGAAAATTTCACCTCAGAAGGCTGCTTAACCTGCTTTCCTAGTTTCTCACGTTTACGGTACCATGACGTTTAGGTAAACTTTCAGTCTTCATAGCTCAATTGGGATGAATTTATTTTAGTTGTCCAACAGATATGACACAATAACTTACATCGGATTCTTCGCTTGATAGGGAAGAAACAGACTCCATGCACAAGTTCCATGCTCCAGACTCCATGCTCCATTCATCACACTCCATGCACAAGTCTGTATCATTTCTGCTCTATATCATCAATTACGAACGATTGGAAGACGGAGAACTGACGAGCCTTATACAGACGCTGACCGAGAGCCATTCGTTCTGTCCCACGACGGCATATAAGGTAATGTTGGCATGAATTTTTAACACGGGACATGCGAGTTTGCCTTTGATTGTCAGGAGCAATTGTATCGCACTAATTGGAATCCAAGCAGGGTGAAAAACGAAGAATCGAAAAAGACTCCTAAAAACCTCAAATAAACTGTTTCACCCCGTTAAATGAATATAAATATATCATTTAGTCAGTATATAATTTACTTAGTTCCTAGACTGATAATTTCCATAAACCTATTAGCATTAACTTCTTCCCTAAGATTTATGGCAATACGAAAAAAATAAGAGATCACCTTATGTTATTCCTTCATTTATTGATTCGGCCTGTTGAAGATTGCTCCTAACTGAAATAAAACACTCTTTTCCTCAACAAGAAAAATACAAAAGAATAATGTTGGCGGTTCGATCGTTGGTTGATTCACTCGAAAATATTTTTACATTGTACACTATTTTTCCTGGTAGTAATAAAAACATCGACAAGAGGAGCGACTGAAGTTCAAAGACGTCATGCAGAGTTAGCGTTATCAGTGGATAATGGCGGGGCTATATAACTCCAGCAGTGCTCCTCATGGTTGAGAGCGTCGTAGTAACTCGAGTCTCGTCGAAGATCATCCACCTTGGAAGTTTTCTGTCGTTAAATACTTCCCCAAAAATCAGTTCGCATCTCCACAATGGTAAGCGATTGTTTTCCTCTAGAGGTGTTTTTTTTTTCAATTTGCACACTCTATTCTTAACGATTATGTTTGTCATTAATTTTGTGATATAGAAATGATTTATTATGGTATAGCAATTTTTCCTACTACTGCGTAGATAATGCTTATAGGCTTCCTTCTTAGTGTTTAGCTTCGGCGAAAACTTTTTGCACCTCCACAAGTCAGGTATTAAGGACTCGCATACCCGCTGTTTACTGTGTTCTTAAAACAGCAGAATCAGCCACATGCAAGTTTTAAATGCAGCCCAACTACTAAAATATTTGCTGCAATCACTAGAGATCCTTACTAGTGTGAACAGTCAAAACCTCGTACTTGGAATTCGACTGGTCTCATTCCCTCCATGATTTTTCAAATGCTTTTAGAATGCTGGTAATGGACACTCTATCTATATCATAATTTAAAGTTAGCTTCGTTGTTTTAAACATTAATTGCGTGAGTTCGAGCAATAATATTTTCCAGGTTGTGTCGAGAACTTTCAACTACAAAAATACTACTGTAACGATTCACAGTTTTGTGTTTAGGTACATTTAAGGCATGACACGCACAAATAAGTCATGTCTCGATAAATTTAGCCAAGTTCTCAGAAAAATTAACGCCAGTTACTTCTGACATTTCCAAAGCATAATTGTAAATTATAATTAATCAACTGCACTGCTTCACCAATAACTGAATCTATGCTTATAGGGCTTGTTGATCATTGCGAGAGTAAAAATATTTGTTTTAGTATTATATTGAAGTCTCAGCGAAATAACGTCGCTCGCATTCTCCTAGTTCGCCCGAGCATCTCTGCTGCTTCTCCTGCTCGCGGTGAGTCAAAGTCCAGCCAGTGCCAGCGACTACGACGTCTGCCCGAACTTTGTCGACTGCTTTTGTAGTCCTGATGAGAACAGCATCACCACTCCTAGCAAAGAGGGCGCCCTAGAATCTTGTCTGTCTTTCCTACACCAAAAGAAACTTCTCAGGTTCAAGCAACTGAACATCCTAATGGCCAATAAAGACCTAAGTTTAACTGAAAACTTACTAATGGATATTCAGTTCGACGACGTCTCCGTATACGAGGCAAACATCATTGAATTTGATGAAAACTTTTTGGGTGCTTCCCGAGAAACGGTCCAAGATATCAATATCCTCGGCAGCAACCTCGAAGTTTTTCCAAAGATCAATTCGAGTTCACTTGTGCGTTTGCTGACTCAAGATACCAGTCTTCTGGACATCCCCGGTGACGCCTTCCAGCTCACTCCACAAGTGAAGGTCGGTAGGCCAGTGTGTCAGTTCGTAGTTGATACAAAGATATTGGCAGGGCCTACATGTTAAATTTAGTAATTTATGTTTTTATATACGTTATTATGCAATTTTAGGAGTGACTCCGAGTTTAGTAAATGTGTCGGTTGAATCTCGCAAAAAGTTTCCTGTTTTTGGTAACAATAGACGTAAAAAATCAGTTTATTTTTTCATGGTGAACACGTACGAAGGGGACTCAACAGACATAGCTAACCAGAATAAGTAAGAAAACAAGTCCTTGTCACACTTGGTACTTTCTGCGAATTTGTTTGATCATTTTTTAGACTCCACTGTCTTTGTCAATAAAAGATCTGTATATTTTTACGGGAGGAAAGTAAAATCTCAACGCTGTCGCTACTTCAAATGACATTGGACGATTGGTAACTTAATCGGTCGTTCAAATATGTTAAATTATTTCCTCGATTCCCTAAAGGAAATAAAGCTAATTGGCACTGAGTCCAAGCTGACCATCAATTCTGGGACGTTGGAGCCACTCACTCACCTGGAGACGTTCTTCCTCCGAGGCGTACAGGCGCTCCATCTCGCCAAAAACGCCGCCAAAATTTCTTCTCCAGCCTTCAAGCTCTTCGATGCCTCGGGCACTCTGAGCGCTGAACCTGGTGCCTTCTCAGGTACCGAAGATTTGGTACTATCTTATCTTTTTACGTATAGTAATCTTTCGATGGAATACATCAGATTTTAAGTAGTTATTTGCCTTCTCTTAACTAATATTGTTATTTTATACAAATAATTGGCTTAGACAATCAGGCACATTTGCGAGGTGTCTCGATGATTGAAGTCACTATTGTTATATAATAAAGCTGCGTTAGATTTAAAAGGAAACAAATTCAGGAAACTGAATTCTAAGCCATCAAAATTGCGAAAGCCTGTATAAAAATCAAAAGCCAAATGTCAATCGCACAATAAGGAAATTAAATGAATTTACTAATGCTGATTCATTGAAACTAAATCTTACTTATTTCTTACGAGCTGCATTCCTTACTTAGGATAACTCACCACTTATTCCTGTCTCTGCACAGGCTTCACAAGTGGAAGTGCTCTGATCATGGAGAAATACGACGGGCTGTGGAGCAGCGACATCTTCTACGATCTGCTCGCTGCCGGCGCTACGATTAGCACGCGTGACGGTGAGAAAATAATCATAGCCGATTATTTTATACTGCGCAAAGTAAATAAATTAACTGATCATTGTCACCAGTTCAATCTCTTTGTAAAAATTGTGAGTGCTTCTTTACATTTTATTTATTTTTATTATTACTTGGAGTCATTGGTGCTGCCAAGAGCTAAAGGTGACATTTCGGGAGTAAATATTTTATTCTCCGACAAAATTATAAATGTGGATAATTTTTGTCAACCCCATTTGAATAAACAGTGAGCACTACAGAAACAATTCACTCTTCGTTCTCCCAACAGCTCAAATTTGTGACTGCGACATCGCCTGGATCAGGTATAGCAGCTTTCGCCCTCAAGTGGAAGGTGTCCGCTGCTCCAGTTCTTACTACCCTGTCTCACTGGCGGCGAAGAGCTTCCCGGCTTGCACCATCGGAGACCTCGACCAGAGCATGCTTCGGAACTGCTACTGAATAAATTGCCTGGTACATACTCGTATTATTATTTACATTAGGAAATCGACTAAGTCTAAGTCCTCTTCAGGGTGTATATATTTTCTTTTGATTAGGCATTAGCAATCATTGGATGGAAGTCCATCGCAAAAACTACATCTAAATGGTGCATGACGACAAAAAAAGTACGTAATATACACAATACACATAGATATTTAATTACTACCATATTTAGTTCGCCTCTTGAAAGTCACAGTTTCTGAAACATATAATTAATCGTATGACTTTCACCGCTGAAAAATCTAAAACGCTTTCCTTATAGGAAAGCGTTTATATTATAGCAAACCTGAGAAATTAAGAAAGCTGCCTTCCGAGGTGAAATTTTCGGCTTTAGTTGATACTGAAGGAAATACGGGCAATTACGACATTGCCCGGACTGTGATCAAAACTGTTCAAAATTACCGCAAACATTCATGACGTTAGCACATTCCCAACTCCATACCAAGCAACTAATTCTACGGTTCTCCGTGGAAATAGGTTCCCCTAGGTTCCCTGGGAAATAACTGCTAGAAATAAGGTTCCCATAAAATATTTTAACTGGCAACCTATTTTCTAGTAGCTATTTAAACGGGAACCTAGAGAAACCTATTTTCTAGCACTTATTTCCAAGGTGCCCCGTGAAAATAACTGCAAGAAAAAAGGTTCCTACGACGTCTGCGTGGGGACCTCATTGAAGTATACAAGTATACTCATGGCTTATACAAGGTCCCAGAAGGATTACTAGAATTTGAAACAAGAACCAACACCACGGGCCACGGCTATAAACTAAAAAAACCGCGTTGGAACACATCCATGCGACAACATTTCTTCTCGCTTCGAGTCACCGACATGTGGACAAGCCTCCCTGATAGCATCGTTGAAGCTCCGAGTATGAACATCTTCAAAAACAGACTAGACGAAGCTATGCAGGAGCATATGTTCAGTCTTAAAATGCCTAGCAAATTACGGACCAGGCAATAAGTCCAGCAGCTATCTCAATCAATCGTCAGCTATGGAAAGATCGGGTTCCAAAGGCCGGATCCCTTGTGAATCAAGTCACGAAAAGTTCAAGAATCGGCAACAGGCCATAGGCCTATTTCTTCAACGCCGACACTTCTATTCTATTCTACTAGAAATAACAGCTACAAAATAGGTCCCCAGTGAAAATAGTCTACGGGAACCTATTTTATTGTATGTATTTACACTGGAAGCCTATTTTCTAGCAACTAACTATCCATGGAAATGGGCATCGACTTCTGCTGACCAGAGGGCTGGAAGAAATGAAAGCTACGAATATTGAATTGTCACTCGAATGGCCGAGATCATATCGCGCAGAAGGATCTACAAATTTTCAGATGGCCATTTAAACAAAAGCTTAATTGTTATCATTTAAAAAATGACATCTTTGAAATCCATCGTTTTAGAAATACTTTGAGCCTTGATGAAGGCGACGTAGACGAATAAATTTGAGATATGTACCTGAAATGCCCAAGTCGAATGTCATTTCCATCTTCCCTGCGCCGTCAGATCGGCAGCGACGGTCCTCAATACTTCCTGGACGTGGTACTGCTGATATCTCACTGCAACAACAATGATGAACACGGTACTTGGGCAGTTGTGAAATTTGTCGCCTTTAACGAGAAAAACTGAAATGCATTATTAAGGTTAATTACTTAGCTACGTTAGTGACGGGCATGAGGTGTGCCTTCTCCAGTCTACAAAACTCACGCAGCTAAAACTGCCTGTTCGGAGTTTATCAATAATTAATATGACAAAATTATCGGACTGTATTTGGCGAGGTTGTCGAACACTCGCGGTACTGTTTTATGCTTGCAAGTATGTTCTTGCCAATAAGTGTCTTCCAAGTAACCGTTGCTTTATTGTTACTGCCTCGTCAAGTGAGTGACTCGCGAATTCTTGACACCTCAAGCGCGCGAAACTTAATTACATCTCGGGGGATCGAATGAAGATTCGTTCTTCGTGGCACAACCATAATATATTTACATCTCCGTTCTTAGGCTCTATTGTATTTCAATTGATCCGACGTTGTTGATTTTTTCTAATTTCTCAGCTCATCCCAAATTTATTTATTTGTTATTGTGAGTTTTATTTTGGAAGACAAAATAATTCGAGGAAACCTGAAGACAAGTCTGCTAAGAATTCTATTTTTTTTATGAATTCTCATCACCAGGTTTGTTGAATGCTCAGCAACAGCTTCGACTTTCCTTGCGTCTGGGGTTCCAATATGAATCCGAAAGATGATCTTAATTGAAATTGTTTCAGTTGTAACTGCGAATACACTTCAAAAATTGACAGTCACTTGGACAGGGCAGTTACACTTGGTGGCGACAAAGTGTAACTAGATCGATTGGGCACATGCTTGAGGTATTGAATATTCACTAGGCAAGATTATCTGTTTTCGACCCTATCCGAACTTATCACGGTAAGCGCAAAGCGATTCCAAGCGATTGTCCAGTAATGGGAAACTACCAACAGCAAGTGACAAGCAACAGCATCTTGCATCAGGTGGCCCAAAGGAGGGCAAATAGACGGAACACGTCCAACGTTACATCCGACGACGACTCGGAGACGGAGGACGACGAAGGCGGCGCATCAGCGTGACCGTGGACTACGACGTCCCAAAACTCATCATAAGGTTTATATATAAGTTGAAAGCTATCGTAAAATTTGTGATTCGAATAAAATTTGCGAAATTATTTATAAATGAATTTGCATTTGATGATTCACCGCGATTCGCATAAGAACAAGCACTATCCTTCACCTAATTTAAGTAAATAGCAGGACGAATAGTGTTATTTTTTTCGGTCACCATATATGCTTGTGCAAGACACGAGTCTCCATGCAATTTGTCGCGCTTGCTCAAGCGCGTGGCACTAGAATAGATTGGGTGTCAATTATTTTAGATAGTTTATACGTTCAAAGTTCAGTTTGGAGAAAACCAGTGAGTTTAGAGAATAACCGATGAGGTAATTGCTATGAAATTATCTAGCATCTTACGCATTCCTGAGAGAGAATAGTATATACCAGTGGTTACCAAAGTGGGTGATATTGCCCCCCTAGGGGCGGCGGTGGAAAGATTTTGGGGGCGGTAAGGAAGAAGAGGGCGTTAGGGTGGGGCGGTAGTCCGAAGTCAATGTCAGAAGTTTGAACGTTTGTTTGACGATTTGTACACAACACGTGCAGCACATGATTCACAGCGATGGTTTTTTCACCCAGATCTGTTTTTTTAACCTCTCCTGGGTTTACGTCTCGGACAAATTAACGGCCGGTCTCACGGCCAATTTCCAAATTCAATGATCAAGGAATATATCTCAAACTAATGAACTTACTCGATGAAACTTGGTACACGTATTCATTGGGACCTAACGATGATGTTTAGCTCGTGAAAATTGTTTGAATTTTGCCATCGTTTGTTTTTGCCACAGTTATATGGCAATACGGGCCGGTATTCACAGTGATCAAGTAATTTCTTCCAAACTACTGAACAGATTCGAACGAAATTTTGAATTTACAGTCCTAACTACCGAACGGTAATGTTTAGCTCGTGAAAATTTTTTCGATTGTGCCTTCGTTCGCGAGTTTTTTTTTTTTATTTCACCTTCATTTGCGATTTAAACAGCAATACGTGCTTAAACTCGCAGTAATCAAGAAATTTTTTCCAAACTACTGAACAGATTTGAACGAAACCTAATATTTATATACCTAACCTCAGCAACGGTGATGTTTACACGTTCCTCATATGTATATCTGTATAACTCGCGAACGAAAGCAAAATAGAAAAATTGTCTTGAGCTAAACATCACCATTGAGAGGTTATGTATTTATATACAAAGTTTCGTTGAAATCTGTTCTGTAGTTTAGAAGAAATTTTTTGATCGCCGCGAATTTAAGTGACATATTAGTATATTACCCGGCGATACGGGCCGAATATAAGGAAGTGTGAAATCAAGAATGACGGTAAAATGAAAAAAACTCGCAAACGAAGGTAAAATCGAAAAAAATGTATAAGCTAAAAATCACCGTTTCGTAGTTAGGAATGTATATTCAAAATTTCGTTCAAATCTGTTCAATAGTTTGGAATAAATTCTTTGATCACTGCGAATTTCGGCCTGTTTCGCAATATACGCGTAACTTACGAATGAAGGTGAAATTAAAAAAAAATGTACGAGCTAAACATCACCGTTAGATTTTGATGAATACGTGTTCCAAGTTTCATAGAGCTGCGTTCATTAGTTTAGGAGATATTACTTGATAATTTAATTTGGAGATAGGTCGTGAGACCGGCCCCAAGGCCGGCCGTAAATTCGCCCGTGACGTCCTAGGTTTCTAGTGCTGAAACAGTTAAATTAGCTGAAAAACATATTGGTTCACTAAATGGGGTTCTATTTGTGAAATACACATTTTGTGTTTAACCTTTATCTTTTAAAATTGCAGCGTACTAAATTTCAAGAAAGAGGCGTAGCCTTATGAATGTGGCAGGGTTGCCAGATGGCCTAAAAAACTGCCAAGTCCGCGAAACTAAAAAGGCCTATAAAGACTTATAACTCAATATATACTAGTATACTACTAGGTATATACTAGGATATACTAGGTTCCGGTGTAAAAATTCCATTTCTTTTTTTGCGGTTTTTAAAATTAAATTATAAAGTACCTCTATAATAAATTTTAGCTGAAAACGTAATTAAAAAAAAACTAAATCGCGGAATTTGTCCGGAAAAAAAGACCTTCTGGCAACCCTGGTCTGTGGGGGGCGCTAGAAATTCACTAGGGAGCCAAAGGGGGCACCAGCCTGAAAAAGTTTGGGAACCACTGATCTAGCTCATTGATGGTCGAGGATATAATGATTAAAGTAAATATTGTTAAGTATGAAAGAAGCGCTGATAGTTTCGAGGTCGATAAAGCTTACGAAACTGAGTTCTATAGGCTTGCATGAAAATTAGAAGTCAAATGCTGTTGTTAAACAAGGAAGACTTGACAATCCAAGCTTCATTCGAACAAGTGTCCATTTACCTGCTACAAGAGTAACTGACATTAAATACTTCCAAATTTATGGAACATTGGGCATCCTGGTGGTCACAAGAAGTGCAGGCCTCAGGAAAGGGAGCATTCAGGCTTGGCCTGGGAGCATCAGTTGATTATGTGGTCTATGGATCTCTACCACACTCTATGGAATGTGCTGTGACACATCTGCGACTTGGCCATGCTTCGGTGACGGCTCACTTAGCTCGTTTTAATTTGTCTAATTCCAGTATGTGTCCTACGTGCAATGCCGAGGACACTATTAATTATTTCATCTTGACACTATTAATCATTGTCCTTCGACGAGTGATTTCCGCAGCTTCGTTAAATTACGTAACTTTTAGCTCACAGCATCTGAGATTATGTTTCAGGTAGCATAGTTCTATTCCAAAATTTATCGTCCTTTGACGCGTGGCCGTTCGACCAAAGGCCGATTCGACACACGGGACAGATACGGACGGCTCGGTGACGGGCATCATATTCACTGCAATGCTCCGGCGCGCTCGGTCCGGGTGGTGTAAAAATTTTTCGCGTATTGGCAGACGATCCTGTAGGCTGATTGATCTAATTCAATGGATGTCATCGGTCTGGTGGCTTGCGGCTGATAATGTTACAGGAAGAAGTGTTATAGGCTGAGTTCTCGAGGGAAAGGATCATGATAGTCCATTCGAAGCACGCAGTGGTGGTCTCCGACAGGCGTCCCCGTGTCATGAACAATTTACCTACAGTCGATTTATTTAGCATCCGGAGTTTCAGTTTGGTGCTGGCACGCGAATATAATAATTTCTACGTACGTTTTAATTCTGAAGAATCGTCTGCCTCTGTACAACTGATTTTCTGCCGGTCCCTATGTTCAAATTAAATGATTTTACTTCTCAGTTATACCTTATGGACAATAGTAATTTTATGTTACCATTTTACTATTGAATGTTGATTGTTTTTACATAAACCGATTTCAATATGAAAACAGAACGAAAAATCTCATATTCAAATCCTTCGTTTAGGATGTACGTAATATAGCATTTATCTTTGGACAAAAATTAGGTGTAAATTGTGTATGAAGAATGCAAGAAATACGCTCCATTTCATTAAATAATACTGATATAAAACTGGAAAATGATTGCCAGAGTCTGAGCAATGAGCACACATCTTGGCAATATTGGGTCCTTACAATCGTACTGAATGCTTACAGTGATCTGCAAGCATACATAAATACAGTCTTACAGACTTATGCGTGGAGACAGTTCGTAAGTGAAGAAACCGTTGTTGAGTTGTTTTGTCATACTTGTTGGACGAATTAAAAAAATTTCTACATGCCCAAATGAGCTCTTAATGCTGTAAGTTTACCGAAACATCTTCGTCCAGCAAACCTGAAAAGTTATAGGACAGATGCCTACCGAGGAGTAATTTCGGCTTTAATTGCGACTGAAGTATTCTTTTCTTATCATGTATTTCAAACTGTTCAAAGTTAGCGGGAAAACCCATAACGTTAGAATATTTTACAAACCTCACTCTAAGCAACGACTTCTGTTGACTACAGTACTGGAAGAAAGGAAAAATACGAAAGTCAGACCAATGGCCGGTCGAGAGTATCGCGCAGAAGGTGCTTAAGATTTTCAGTTGGCCAAAGTTACCGTAACCACTTAAGCCAGGATATTTTAGAAATGCATCGTTCGTAGGAATATTAGAGCTCTAATGAAATAGACGCAATAGAGAGTTTTTGCGACATGTCCATTGTGATGCTCACGTCGACTGTTATTTTCATCGTATCTACGCCGTCAGACCAGCAGCAACGGTCCTCAACACCATTCGGTCGTGGTACTGCTGATGGCTAACTGCGGCAACAATTAATGAACGCGTTACTTGAACGGTAATACAATTTTTCGCCTGTAACGAGAAAAAAATGCATTACTAAGTCAATTCCTTAGCTCCGTTATTGATATTTATGAAAAGTGGCTTCTCCGGTTCAGCAAAACTCACAACTTGCACCTTAATTGAAATGAAGTTTTTGACAATAAGTGGCTCTGAGGGAACCGTTGTTTTATTGTTACTGCCTCTTCAAGTGAGAGAAAACTCACTTCGAACTCACTCAACAGTTCGAAGAACTCTTGAGTGAGTCAAGAGTTCGAAGAAGTTCGTTTTATTATTTGAACTCTTGAACCTCAAGCGTGCGAAACTTGATATCACCTCATGGATCGAATGAAGAGACGCTCCTCGTGATATAGCCATAATGCATGTTGTATCCCCGTTTCCAAGTTTTATTGCATATTAATTAATCTAGCGCTTGTGCATTTTTTCTATTTTCAGCCCATCCTGAATTTATTGATAAAAAGTTATTATGCGCTCTAAATTGAAAGAATAAATAATTATAGGAAATTTGAAGAGCAGTCTGTTAAGAATTATGTTGCAGTTAAGTGTCGGCGCCTCAGCTTCTTCAAGAGTTGAATTTGTGGTCCACATCTGCGACCCTTTGCGCCAATCCGCACTGCACATAATTTACTCATGATCGACGTAAGATGTATTATTAGCAGGAAAATGATCTGCATACCTGAAGGAAGAACAGACATACAATTATTGAGCACTAATAAGTGCAGGTTGAAATTCGGGGAAAACATGAATTAAACTATACATTTCTGTTATATAATGTTAGATATAGGGATATTGCGAATAATGAATGATTTTTCTCCTATCAACCGTAAAAAAATTTCACAATGCGCTTCGATAGGAATTTCTTCATCCCCAGGTGGGACGGAAACTCACCGACTGAGAAAATATTAAATGTAATTCTAATATTCGCGTGCAAATTAAATGAGAGACACCAGATTCGAAAGCCGCAGGGTTGAAATTTTTTATTAAATTCATATTAAAAACGTGAGCAATATAAGCGAAATTTACTCGTGCTCAACCCGGTAGCAGCATTTTTTATGAGTTCTGAGGCAGTTATAAGAAGCGTTTTGACTTTAGAGTTTATAAATAACAGCACATGGATAAAAATATCAATATTAAAATATAATAGCACATGGATGGAAAATATTGGATCAATATTAAAATATAATAGCATGGAAAAACTGCTCTCAATTTACTATTACCCTAACAACATTTAAAGATCGCCTATATAGGCTTCGGCCGATGAATCGTACACTCGGCGCAAAGTTATTCTAGGTCTGCTTGGCAAATCGATCGCAATCAGCCTCCGGCCAGAATCTCCATTTCCACTTTAAGGTCGCCTGAGAGTATAAGAAGGCTTGGTCAAGCCAAGTTATACGGTGCTTGCAATCTGCCCGCAGAAGCCACTTTTCGCAGCCAGGGACAACGGACATATAGAGCATGTGATTTACGTGCTCCTCTCAGAGTCGGGCCCCATGCATCTAAATTTGTTCGTGTAAGGACATCTTCAAGGTCTCATATACGTAGCCTCAAATTTCGATATTCAACAACCTAAGATTTGGGCATTTGTACCAACTACCTCGATGGAAATGTACGCTACATTATTTCGAATAGGTTTCTGATCCTTCTTATGCTTCTTTACATTAAAATTCACATAAAATTTTCATTCCTTGGCTGTAGCGGGCAGTACCTTAATTTTTTCAGAGAAATTTTTGTCCTGTGTCTACATGTTTTTGTCTTGTAATCCACGAGACGCTACCTGGTGCCCATGCAGTTGCCAAAACTGAGTGGACGAGCATGCCTGCGTTTGAGTATCAAAAGTAATTACATAACAATTTTCAGTACATTCGCACTGATTGAATTGCAAGCAGGGCAATAATCAATACAACCTGCCATCAAAAATGAGTCCACTGATTCCTTTGGTGCGTGGTTCCTAGAATGTTGGTTTCAGAACACCTATAAGAATTGAATTATTTTTCTGTATGATTTATAAAATAAAAAAAAAAATCCGCGTATCGTATAATTTTGTCTAGTGGTTTGAGCACATGTACATTGCAATTAACTGAATTAATAAGCGCTGTTGATTTACAAGAAGAGAAATACAAAAGATTTTGTTACTTGTTCGGCCGTTGGATGCTTCACTAGAAAATATTTTTCCTTTATACAATATTCTTGCTGGTAATAACCATAAACATCGACAAGAGGAGCGACTGAAGTTCAAGGACATCAGAGCAAGCGTTGTCAACTGGTGGCGGTGGCTATATAACTCCAGCAGCGTCCCTGATGACTCCAAAGCGTCGTAGGGACTCGAGTGACGTTCGCCGGAGATCATTCAACTTCCAACTTCGAAGATTTCTGTCGTCAAGAACTTCTCAAAAATCAATTCGCACCTCCACAATGGTGAGCGAGTCTTCCGTAAAAGGTATTCTTTCAAATTGCACCATCTCTTTTTGAAAACCATGTTGTCTTTCGATAGTAATATAGTAGTAATATAGAATATAATATAGCAATGTTTATTACGAGTGCTACGACTGCTATTTTCGGCAGTCGTAGTATTTATCAACTATGTCAATTGACCTGCCCAAATCCGGCTTTAGGACCTGCATTCTGTTAACTGTGTACATGAGAAATGATATCGGACACAACTCAGCCACACGCAAATTCTTAAGACAGTCTAACTATAAAGACATTTGCAGCGTTCACTGCTTTAAAAGGTTTAACTTTGACGTTTGAATAATTAACCTAGCTTGCATTGTCCTTAGCCTTAGTTGTGCGAACAGTCAAAACATTATAGTTGGAATTCGACTAGTCCAATTCCTTATGATTTTTTAAAAATATTTTTACAATATTAGTAATGTTTAGACACTCAATTTCTGTCATGATTGAGTTCGCTTCTTTGATTTAAAACCAAATTGCAGAAAAAACCACTTCGCGCTAAAATAAGTCTAAGATAGAATGCGTCTAACCTATCCCTGCAAATAAATAGCCATCGAAACCCTGTATGCAGGTTAAACTTACTGTATATAGTATTTATAAAATACACTTGCCGGGACACCCTTTTAAATACCCCTTCTTGACAGGCTAATAACAAAGACAGAGGAATTTTTTATTCGTGAAAAGCATGCCATGTGCCCAATAGCGGGAAGCGAATTTAAAATAAATAAATTGCAAATATCATCCAAATTGCATTGAAATTTCAACTTTAAATCAAACTGCCTACAAGCTGCCAAGTCAGGATGAAAGACTAGTTAAAAAAACGGCATAGCTCCGAGTGAACATAGAACTTTACATTTGGAACGGCCAAAGTCAATTAATAAATATCAAAACATATCTGAATTTGTTTATTGCACAGAAGAAGATACTATACGATAAACCCAAATTTGTCATGCTGGATTACAAATTTTCTTTTGACCAGCGCAAGCGATTATTCTTCCTCAGATGAGAGATTTCTAAAAAATTATAAGATTCTATAGCATGGGTAGTCGGTCCAAATTTTATTACAATTTCAACTAAATTTTTGTATCAAATCATTGTAAAATAGATGACTGCTATCAATAAACCCAGTACACATATCTTGTACCTTAGCCAAATATTGTGTTTTTCTTTATTTCTTTACTAAGATCATTTCACCAAAGTCAACGATTTGACGCGAGCCAGATTTGACCTGCTATATAGACCTGCCGATTTGACCTGCTTAGAAAGCCTATGATATGCGACAAAATATTTTGCGCATACCTAAGTTATCGCGAATTTATTAGCTTTATCATTGACAACTCATTTTAGATCTTACTTAGCAAATCTTCATCTACAAGTAAGGTTGCATCTAATATTAGCATGTAAATGACTGATATATTGCATTGTGAATGTCTGATAAGTGGATTGTTGGACTAAAAATAGGCATCTCACCAATTAATGAATTCCTAATTGTTGAAAATCATCGATGTTTATAGTTTCTCAATAACATTTTTTACTAAGCATTAATACACATGAATTTGTTGGATTTACCGGAACATCATTGAGTAGAAATTATAGCGTACTGAAAATGTTACAGGCTGCAACGTGTCCCAGACGTAAAACATCACGAGCATGTTGTTTTTGGTACAATTAATTTGACTTTATTCAGGGTACAACTTCAAGAATTCAGCAGTTACTTCAGAGCGTGTGCCAAAGTAGTAACTTGTATCTATGAGGATTTGAAAAACGTTCGATGCAAATTCGATAGTTCTGATGTTAGGTAGAAGTTAATTAAGATGCATATTAGATTCTCGTTCGAAAATAAAAATAAGCTATGCCTCACAGCCGTAAGTGACAAACGGCATGAGGGGAAACCATTCATTAATCAGGCAACCAGAATCAAAATTTTGAGGAGATTGGTTTCAAGGCTTTCAATTTTTTTATTGGTTTCAAGGGTTTCTGGTCAGAAGAATCTACCAGCCTGATCCCTATCCAGGAGTGGAGACTCTATGTAAATGAGTGAACACATTTAGGTTGGTGAGGTGAAAAAGTCAGGAAATAACGCTTGCGTTGATGACACTGAAATGATGAGCCGTAAGTAAGATCTTGAGCGTACAGTGATTTCTCCATTCAAGGTGCATATAATTTTGCAGATGCGTTCCCTCGCCGCCGTTCTCTTGGTTGTGATCAGCCTGAGCGCTTCATGCCAAGGCAAAGTTTACTCGAGGTGCAAGCTTGCCAAAGAGCTGAAATGCGTCTACGGCTTTCCGCAGAGCAGCCTCGCCAACTGTGAGTAATCTCTACGTATTACGTTTCCTTGATAAAACCGTGGATAGTTTCACAATATTCGGAGTACAGCACTAGCATTACCTTGCGATTAGAAATATCCCACTTATAAAGCAATTCCCTACCGAACGAACCTCTGAACAGGGGTGTGTCTGGTACAGGCCGCGAGCTCCTTCAATACCGCGGCTGTTGGATACTACGGGGCCATTGCTAGTCGTCCACATAAAGGCTACGGCTTGTTCCAGGTAAATCATGGCACCTACTACACTTTTGTCTGTTAAGGAAGACTTCCAATATATCTGATTATAGGATAGCGATTGGAAAACACGATATCAATTTTGAAGCAATAATCGTGACTGAATTTTGAATAGCAGACTACATCGTAGTCACAGGTTAAACGAAGTATTTTCTGTTCATTTGCAGTTGAGGTCATCACATAAGGAACTCTGAAAACGTAGGCTTTGCGCAATTCATTATAATGGTTGAGGATGTAAAATAGAAGACTGGGTATAAGAACGTAATTTATGCATAAAGTTACATAATTTCTGCTGGTTTCACTGATAATTTGAGATAACAAGGAAGGGAATTCATCTTTGACCTGATAGTTGGTAGACGTACCAAGAATGTACGAAAATGAATTATATTACAGTCAGCTGATCTAAAAATGAGGTGAAACAGTGAACTTATACATTGTTTACAACATATCAAACCAAGTAGCAACGATAAAAGCAAAAAGTTTCCAAGACGAGAATAAAATCATTATTCTCAAAAATCATCATTGACAACTGGTTATGTTCGAGAATTTACTGATGATATGCGAAGATCTTGGAGGGTCGTTCATCGGAAAGTTAGAGGCATAATGCAGATATAGAATTACATGCAAACAAAGTAGTCTTTCGAGTCCAAATGGAAGGAAAAAATAGAACAATTGTTAGAATATTTAAAGAGGATCGTATTTAAGTAGCAGTTTGTGTGTCCAAAAAATTGTGGAAAGGCAGAGATTGATGTCTCATTGAAAACAGTTCATCGGATGATCCAATCTGCATTATTGCACACCTATCATCAAGTGTCCACGCGGAACTAAAATAAAGGTCGGGAGAGAATGATGAGCGGAGTGACGTACAATACGATTAAATTAATGCCAGTGATGAATCCGAGTTTCGCTTGTTCGGTTTTGATGAAAACGGATTTTATTGAGAATTTTATGTATTTGTCTGGGAGCATAATTTCCTTTTCTGTGCAGATCAGCGATTATTTTTGGTGTAATTCGGGCACAGGCATGAACGGCTGCAGCATCAGTTGTGCGAGTGAGTAAATTTTATGCCTGATTATAAAAATTATTTATCTGTTGATGAACTAGAATATAATGAATGGGCCAAACAAAAGAATCGTAACTATCAGTTAAGATATCTAAAACACGGAATTGAATCAACAACTAATTTTTCTCGTGCGAATTTTTCCCAATTTATTTTAATTCATTGAATCTGCTCCTATATTGAATGTGTAACTAACTTAAAATAATTTGCTTGCGTTAGCTTAGAATATATTTTTTTAATTCAGAACTGAAAGACAACAATATTGCGGACGATGTCAAATGCGCCAGGAAGATTTTTGGGCGCCAAGGCTTCAACGCCTGGCCCGGCTGGAGGAACAAATGTAATGGCAAGAACTTGTCCTCCTACACCCGTGGCTGCAAGCTTACCTGCTGAGCGCCGCCGCCCCGTGAGCTGATAGATCTTCCTGCGCGATGATCGGCATTTAATTTCATTTAATTAACACATTTGATTCATATATTATTTGTGCATTCTGCTTCTGCAGTGCCTGCTCAATGCGCTGGCTTCACATTCTAACACTATTTGGTCATATTAATAATATTGACCGATTGCTGAAGCTTTAAAATCGCTATACCTACGTGTTCTTGCATTTTAATATAAACTCTGTGTAAATATGCCTTTTATTTTCCTTGTCCTTCCTAATTATTTTTTTAAAAAGTTGTTAAAATCTCTTTACCGATAGTAAATTATTTTAAATTTAATTGCCACTCTACGTTGCATTACGCACAAATCCGTATTGTTTTAAATTTGAGAGATCTATACTACCATGTTTCTTTCAAGCATGGGTTGAGGCCTTATCCATTGTGCATTTTCCACAGTTATATTCCAGCTTCATTCCCTTGTGGCTTTCAAACAGATTTATCATCAAATTTCAACGTCGAGCATTTTTTTTACTGTGACTTGTGGTCGAAGTGCTTCAAGTTTGTATGGTGGAAGGTCTTTCGTCAACGCTGATATCACCAGCAGCATATTGACGTCGCCGACCTTTAATAGAAACGTTTTGTTTTGTAAAGGAAATTGAATCACATCTTTCTAGTTCAATCAAAACAACTTCGTAGTTTTTATGTGGTTATTGAACCCTACAAATCGTAATTCTGACGGTTTTTAGTGACGAGCGGCGAGGTACCTAAGCCTGTGTACCTAAGATTACGCTTGGAGGAGTCAAAAAAGTCCCAGTGGATGAACAGTACAGTTATAGCTCAGCTAAAGACCAAGAAGGCTGCCTACAAGCGTTATTTACGAACTCGCAGCGATGCTGATTATAACCTGTATGCAAGAGCTCGAAATCAGATAGAAAAAGTCTTTCACACTGCAGTGAAAAACTGAAAAAAATGTTGCCAAAGATGCAAAAAAGAATCCGAATGCCCTCTTTTGTACGCCAGTTTGAGGTTAAGACAAACGACGGTATTTCTGATTTGAACGTAGATCTACGTAATATTTCCTCGGATGAGGGCAAGGCTAACGTTGAGGCTGAGGACTTGAACAGTATTCCAGCTATTGAGGAGCACCGAGTAGAGTAGTAGTAGTAGTAGTAGTAGTAGTAGAGGTTCTCAATACACGAAGTAGAGGTTCTCAAGCGCCTGGTCGCTCTGAATCTCAACACGTCATACCCGGCTTGCACCATCGGAGACCTCGACCAGAGCATGCTTCGGAACTGCTACTGAATAACTTGCCTCGTACATACTCGCATTATTTTTTACATAAAGCAATCGACTAAGTCTAAGTCCTCTTGATTGTGAATATATTTCCTTTTGATTAGGTCATTAGCAATCATTGGATGCAAGTCCGTGGCAAAAAGTACATCAAAACGGTGACGACAAAAAAAGTACGTACTGTACACAAAGATATTTAATTACGACCACTTTAGCTCGCCCCCTGTGAGTCACCGTTTCTGAAATATAGAATTAATCGTCCGACTTTCACCGCTGAAAAAATCTAAAACACCTTCCTGATAGGCGACGAAGTAGCTTATGATAGTGAGCATTTCAGAGCCGCCGCTGAGTCCACGCAAAAATTTTCATATTTCAATACTCCAAGTGGTTTTGCCGACGTTATAACTCGAGGCGCACTTGATCAAATGGCGGATATGCGGTGTGGACACAGGGAACCAAAATTTCCAGTGTAGTTAAGTGGTAGCGTTTGGTTGCCTTTCTTCAGATTTTTTTAAATAAACATTTCGAGGAAGAGTTGCGATTACGTATAGCGATTATGTTGGCTATAAATTCTTAAGCTCCATTTTGGATTTTCGTTTCGCTGATTGTGATTCCTTCTTTGTAATTAACAAAGTAACTGTTAAATACGCAGGTTATATTATTATCCTTGTACGTACGTTTAGATGAATAACAACAGACTCCTGCGTTTCGGAATGATTTCCTCGAAATGAACTGGCAGCACTGGACGGGATGAGAAATGTCCCCAAGCAAATAACAGGACAAAGGAAGAAATGTCTCAGAATAAAGTTATCAATCCTGACAGAAATTGTGTTCCAAAATTTAAAACACAGATCACAGGTATTATGGAGCGATATCGGACTGCAATATATAAAACGAGACGTAACGTAGCGATATAAGACATTATATTATATTACGACACAGAACATTCCATTACTAGACGTGATTAAGGATTCTGAACGCGCTGATTGAAGATTAACAAGTGAATTGCTTGATTTTGAATGAACAGTTGGGCAGACTCTGTGATATTTGGCTGCCATAACAACTTGGCTGCTACATTAGTGGGTTGACTTAGAATAGAAGTGTCGGCACTGAAGAAATAGGCCCTTGGCCTGTTGCCGATTCTTGTACTTTTCGTGACTTGATTCTTAAGGGATCCAGCCTTTGGAACCCGATCTTTTCATAACTGACTATTGATTTCTATAACTGAAGATTGAATTGGCGTTGTAGGGCAAACAGAATAATATATATATGAAACAGAATAATACATATATCTCTTTCTCTCATATCGTATTGTATATAATTCACTTAAATTATCGCAACTAACGAGGATGGTACGAGTTCAGGGTGGGTTCGTGATGGCATCAACGTAACAATGAAAAGCAGTACAGATTCATGTTGCGAATTTTTTTAGAATATACAGTGCATGGATCAAATATCGTTTTATAGGAAAATGGCAAGGAGACGATAAAATCATGCGTATGACATATAGTGGCAACTGGACTGACAGCTTGCATCTCGACAAAAAGTCCAAGCAGCATATAAAAGGCTGATGGATATGACGATTTCGACAAACTCCACACACAAAGTAGGAGTTGTACTGAAGTATAACGAAATTAATGGATTAATTAAAACTGATTAAAACTAAAACACTGGATCAATTAAAATGCAAATGGCAGAGAACGGAGAAATAAAATAATCATGGTTATATCGTAAAGAACGAATCTTCATGCGGTCCTTGAGACGATGTCAAGTCGTGTGCGCATGAGGTGTCAAGATTTCGCGCGTCACTCACCTGAAGAGGTTGCACAATAAAACGGCGGCTACCAGGAAGACATTTATTGGCAAGAACATTATTGCATGCATTAGACAGCAGCGCGATTGCTAAAAAATAACCTCATCAAATAGAGTCTGCTTATTATGTCTTGTTAATCTTTGAAAGACGAGGATAAGGCGGTTTTAGGTGCGTGAATTTTGCTAGACCGGAGAAGCCATACCTCATAAACATCATTAGCGGAGCTGACATATCTTTCCTTTCTTCCAGTACTGTGGTCAACACAAGTTGATGCTTGGAGTGAAGTTTGCAAAATCTTCTAACGTCATAAATTTTCCCGATAATTTCGAACAGTTTTAAAACACAGCATTAGCAATGAATACATCCTTCAGTCACATTTGAAGACGAAAATTTCACCTCGGAAGGCTGCTTTCCTAGTTTTCCACGTTTACAGTATCATGACGCGTCGGCAAACTTTCAGCCTTCGTAGCTAATTTAGACATGAATTTGTTTTAATTCATTCAACAAGTTTGAAACCATAATTTACATCGGATTCTTCACTTGGTAGGGAAGAAATAGACTTCTGCATCACACTCCATGCATAAGTCAGTATCATCTCTGCTCTATATCATCCATTACGAATGATTGGAAGGCTGGAGACCTGATGTAGAGGAAATTCATCTGGCACGGCAACAGCGGCCAATCTTCATTGGTCCACAGCGCCACGTCAGCAGTTACGTAGCCAATTAGTACACGTATAGGTAGCCTTGTCGTTAGCTCGTTGGAACTCGTGGGAGGTGGAACGCGCACTTCTTGTTTCCACTCTCGTGTAAGCTGTAGTTACTCTTAGTTCTAACGTCAATCTGAATTCACTTAGGCCAGATTGGTGCTCATGATAGTATTTTCTGACCAATCAACTAGGTTCCCTTGTCTGTTGAAAATAAGCTAACCTTGGCTCCGGCTCCTATCGAATGCTTGCCATATGAACGCAAATAACCATAAACCGGTGATTGTTGGCCCCGTGCTCCTTGTTACAGATAGACCTGACTGGCCACCAAGGGGCTACTCATCCACGAGTAACACGTCCTGGCTCCATATCCACAACCTCGTCCTCATCCTCCCCTACCTGACGCTCTAGCTGAGGTTGCCTTACCTGCATCCCGGAGCCTTACCTGCATTCCGGAGCCTTGCCTTGCATCCTGGTGGAACCTTGCATTCTGGTGGAACCTTGCATCCTGGTGGAACCTTGCATCCTGGTGGAACCTTGCATCCTGGTGGAACCTTGGGAACCTTGCATCCTGGTGGAACCTTGCATCCTGGTGGAGCCTTGCATCCTGGTGGAACCTTGCATCCTGGTGGAACCTTGCATCCTGGTGGAACTTTGCTACCCCGGCAATCTTGCTACCTCTGCCGTTCAAGGGCACCTGCAGCCTGGCCTCCTTTATTTTTTCTGCTTGATTTCTATTAATTATTAAATGCTAAGTAAGTTACGCGTGTTTCGATTTGCGTCCCGTGGCGAGGCCTGGTTGCGTTAGTGCGACTGCGGAAAATTCCTTGGCTGAACTAACCCTGGACCGGCAGTAGTGGTCCTGAATTTCTTTACACCTGACACGCCCTCTAGACGCTGATCGACAGCCACTCGTCCAGTCCCATAACGGCGCCTAAGGTAATGTTGGCACAAATTTTTAACAAAGGACACGCGAGTTTGCCTTTGATTGTCAGGAGCAATTGTTGTCTTGCATCAATTGGAATGCGAGCAGTGCAATATAGTCAATATAACCTGCCATCGAAAAACTCATAAAACCCTCAAATAAACTGTCCCACCCCGTTTAGTGAATAGAAACATATCATTTAGTCAGTAAATAATTTACTTAGTTCCTATACTGATGGTTTCCGTACACTTAATAGCATTAAATTTTTTCCCTGAGATATATGAAAATACGAAAAAAATGAGAGATCAGCTTATGTTATTCCTTCATTTATTGATTCGACCAGTTGAAGATTGCTCCTAACTGAAATAAAACACTCTGTTCCTCAACAAGAAAAATACAAAAGATTAACGTTGGCGGTACGATCGTTGGTTGATTCACTTGAAAATATTTTTACATTGTACACTATTTTTCCTGGTAGTAATCAAAAAACATTGACAAGAGGAGCGACTGAAGTTCAAAGACGTCAGAGTTAGCGTTATCAGTGGATAGTGGCGAGCTATATAACTCCAGCAGCGCTCCTTATGGCTGCAGAGCGTCGTAGTGACTCGAGTCTCGACGAAGATCATTCACCTTCGAAGAGTTCAGCCGTCAACTGTCAAGCACTTGCCCAAAATCAATTCGCATCGCCACAATGGTAAGCGTGTTTTCCTCTAAAGGTGTTTTTTTTCAATTTGCACAATCTGTATAGATATTATTGTTAACGATTATGTTTGTCATTAATATTGTGGTATAGAAATGACTTCATATGGTTTAGCAGTCTTTCGTACTAGTACGTAGATAATTTAATGTTTATAGTCTTCGTTCTTACTGTTCAACTTCGGCGAAATTGCACTTTTAGCACCTCCACAAGTCTGGTACATGTGAGTTTTAAATACAGTCCAACTACTCAAATATTTGCTGTAATCACTAGAGAGCCTAAGTAGTGTGAACAAGTAAAACCTTATACTTGGAATTCGACTGGTCCCATTCCCCTCATGATTTTTTAAGTGTTTTTAGAATGCTGGTAATGGACACTCAATCTATATCATAGTTTAAAGTTAGCTTCGTTATTTGAAACCTTGAGTGCCTGAATTCGAGCAAGAATATTTTCCGGGTTGTGTCGAGAACTGTCAACTACAAAAATACTACTGTAACAATTCAGTCTTGTGCTTAGGTACATTTAAGGCATCGCACAAGCAAATAAGTCATGTCTCGATAAATTTAGCCAAGTTCTCAGAAAAACTAACGCCAGTTACTTTTATCATTTCTAAAGCATAATTGTAAATTGTTATAAATCAATTGCACTGCTTCACCAAAACCGAATCTATGCTTAAGGCCCATTGATCATTGAAAGAGTAAAAATATTCATGTTTTAGTTTTATTTAGAAGTCTCAGCGAAATAACGTAGCTCGCATCCTCCTAGTTCGCCCGAGCATCTCTGCTGCTTCTCCTGCTGGCGGTGAATCAAAGTCCGGCCAGTGCCACCGACTACGACGTCTGCCCGAACTTCGTCGACTGCTATTGTAGTCCTGATGAGAACAGCATCACCACTCCTAGCAAAGAGGGCGCCCTAGAATCTTGTCTGTCTTTCCTACACCAAAAGAAACTTCTCAGGTTTAAGCAACTGAACATCTTAATGGCTAATAAAGACCTAAGTTTGACTGAAAACTTACTAATGGATATTCAGTTCGACGAGGTCTCCGTTTACGAGGCAAACATCACTGAATTTAATGAGAACTTTTTGGGTGCTTCCCGGGAAACGGTCCAGGATGTCAATATTCTTGGCAGCAAACTCGAAATTTTTCCAAAAATTAATTCGAGTTCGCTGGTTCGTTTTTTGACTGAAGAGACGAGTCTTCTGGACATCCCCAGTGACGCCTTCCAGCTCACTCCACTACTGAAGGTCGGTAGCCAGCGTTGGAGTTCGCATTGAACCCTAAATGAAGACACAAATATTGGCATTATACATCATATTAACACCTATTTAATAAAAAATTGTTGGTTAGTGAACTTAATTCAGCAAATATGTTGATTGAATCTCAGAAAAGTTTCCTTTTTAGAAAAGTTAAAGAAAATATTAAATGAACGAGATGGGGAAGAACTTAGGTTTTATGGTGGGCATTTACGAAAAGATCGCAACACATGGCTAAGAAAATAATGCAAGTTATTGCCGCATTTGATAATTTTTTGAGGGAATTCCTATTTGGTTTCATTTTCAGTCTCTACTGTCATTGCATTGCTTATAAAGTTCAGGGCTGAAAGGTTCTTAATTTTAAATGTTCACTTACGTTAAGACTTGGAAAACATTCGCTAGGTCATGACCTTCGAGAGCAGGAACAAAAGAGGGAGAAGATATTTAATCAGTTATGAAATTTAAGATTTAATATTTCAAATCAAAATATAAGTAAAATTTATTGCATTTGCTCAATTAATTAGGTTCTAAACTGTCAATGGTTCTTAATATTATTGTAGGGAAGAAAATAAACTCTCAGCGCTGTAGTTACTTCACTTGACATACATAGGTGGCTTCATTGGTCATTAATATTTTCAATTATCTCCTCAACCTGTTTTACCTGAAGGAAATCAAGCTTATTGGCACTAAGTTCGAGCTGCTAACCATCAACTCGGGGGCGTTCGAGCCACTGACGCACCTGGAGACGTTCTACCTACATGCCGTTCAGAAGTTCCATCTCGCCAAAAACGCCGCCAAAATTTCTTCTCCAGCCTTCAAGCTCTTCGAAGCCTGGGGCCGCATGAGCGCTGAACCTGGTGCCTTCTCAGGTACTGAAGATTCGTAACAATAACATCCTTGACGTATACTATTCTCTCTGTGTGAATGCATCAGATGTTAGGTATATATTTTGGTAGTTACTAGATATTATAGTAATAATTTACACACAGTCCAGCTCATTGGTGGTCGAGGAGATAATGATTAAAGTAACTGTTGTTATGAATGAAAGAAGCGCTGATAGTTTCGGAGTCGATGAAGCTTATGAAACAGAGTTCTAGGCCTGTATGAAAATTTGAAGTCAAATGCTTTTGTTTATTAATGATAATTCTTACTCATTTCTCCGAGCCGCATTCCATTTTTAGAGAAGTTACCAGTTTTTCCTGTCTCTGCCAAGGATTTTCAAACGGAAGTGCGCTGATCATAGACTCATACGAAGGGCTGTGGAGCCACGACATCTTCTACGACCTGCTGTCCCCCGGCACCACGATCCGCACGATTAGCGGTAAGGAAATAACAATATAATCCCAGCCAATTTTTCAATCATGCTTGCGGTGTCAGTATCACCATACAAGTTCAATCGGTTCATTGCCCTGAACATGCGCGAGGCAAACAATTAAATTGATCATTATTACGAGCTCAAATCTGTTGCAAAATTGGAAGTGACCCTTTAAACATAAAAAAAGAGCTACCGTGAATAATTATGTGACATCTTAGTTACGTAAGCTACCTAAGACCTATAGGTAACATATTATGAGTACTAATTTGAATTTCTGAGAAAATGACAGTCAATGTGGATACTTTTTGTCACCCATATTCGAGCAAACGGTGAGTGCTACAGTAAAGAATCACTCTTTGTTCTCCCAACAGCTCAAAATTGTAACTGTGACGTAGCCTGGATTAGGTATAGCAGCTTCCGCCCTCAAGTGGTAGACGTCCGCTGCTTAAATCAGTACGCATCTCTACCCAGCTCACTTGCGTATGTGAACTTCCCGTCCTGCACCATCGGGGACCTCGACCAGACCATGCTAGAAAACTGTTACTGAAAAACTTGTCTGATAGTTCTTCCTCTTACATACAATAATTTGTTGAGGTCCTCTTCTGTGTGTATATATTGCTGCCTTAATTAATGAAGTCATTGCATTGAAGTCCACCACTATAACCACATCAAACCAGTGCTGAAAAAATTGGTGGTAGAAATAGGGGAGTGTGACATGGGGGACAATGCGACACGTAAATTATCTTATTTATAAAAGGGTACAACACGTCTCTCTCTGCCACGTCAATCAATGCAATTGACTTGTAAGTTATTGCTACGTCGAACTGCTGTTGGATATTCCCCTTCAATATATGAAATACGAGTAATTGACGTGTCGCACTGCCCGTCATTGGAACTTTTAGCTCCCTTTCATTCGAATTTTTAAATATACGTTCAGAAGAAAGATTTTCTGGGTTACCTAGCTCTTTCTAATACGCATGTTCTATCATTTCCCTTGTACGTACATTTAGATGAATAACGCCATAATAATCGAAATAAACCGCGAGCACGAGATGGGGTGAGAAATGTGTGTGCCGGAAAGAATGAAAAGACAAAGTCGTATACGGTATAGTATGGAAATGGATAGGAAAGGATAAAATCCTGTACATGAAAGTGACAAAAAACTGGGCTGCCAGCTTGCATCTCAACAAAAAGACCAAGCAGCAAGTAAAACGCTACGGGAAATGACGCTGTCGACACACTCAACACTCGAATTTGAAGTAGGACTGAAGCTGAACGAAATATTGAACCTCACAATATTCTCTATGAACTGATTATTTTAAGAACTTCGAGGTCATGCTACCCAGGCAGCATTATACAGCAGCTTTTACGTATGGCCAAGCAGTTTTGCAATTTTAAAGTACTAAAGCGATATACTACGATCTTTTTCGACAAAGGATGATGATAACGTGATGAACTGGTCGCTATTTCATCACTGTGTGGCGGCATCCCAGAGGGTCAGACAATCTAATGCAGTCAGTTTGTTGATCTCATTACTAGAGGCTAACTCAACCTTCCTATAACTTCCAGTTAAATTTTACACCAACAAATTCATTTGAAGATTTATAAGGTATCGAAAAGAGAACAAAAAATTTCAGTAGTAGTCTACTCTAAAGAGTCGGTGATTGGAGCTGATCTCTAAACAACTAAATAGCAGTAGACGATTCTAGCTGTAAACGAAATATTTAGTGGATTCAATAAACTGGAGCAAAAAGCGATTTAAAGGCACGGTACAGACAGTTGACACTAATGTCGGCACACAAATGTGAAGACGGTGAATAAATAAATAAAAAAAATAACGGTGAATGAAAGTGGCGGCATCAAAATAATAAGGACGATTTACAAATTGGCATCGACCGAGAGAAAAGGGTGGAAGTAGTGATCGTCGGGCTCTGAGTAGAGATTTGGATCATTTGGTCGTACTTTATTTATTTGGTTGAGGACATTCAGTGTTTTGCACGTTGTAGCGTGTTAATTAATTAATAGTTCTCTTGTACACTTTTCACACATCCTGTTCGCATGAGACCTGCGTGTCGTACACAATTTACCTGCAGTCGATTTCGACGATTTGGTTTGCATCTTGAGTTTTAGTTTGGTGCTGGCACGCGAGTATATAGAAGGAAATAATTGGCATGTGCTTTAATTGTGAAGAAGCATCTGACTCTGTACAAATTATCTTCTGTCGGTCCCTATTTTTGAATTAAATGATTTTACTACTCAGTTATACCTTATGTATAATACTAATTTTATGTTACCATTTTACTACTGAATGTTTATTGTTTCTCTATAAATCGATTTCAATATGAAATATGAAACCGATATGACCAAAGCGTTCTTCTTTGGACATGATTGAGGTGTACGTACTTTGTGCATGAAGAATACAAGAAATTCGCTGCATTTCAGTCAACAAAAATGAGATAGTTGGCACAGAATTGCTTGAGGCTGAGCATTGAGCATACATCTTAACAATATAAGGTCCTTACAATCGTTCGTACTGGATGCTCACGTACAGTAATCTACAAGCATACATAAATACAGACTAATGCGTGGAGTCAGTTCCTAGGAGAAGAAGCCTATGTGAGTTATTTCATCATACATGTTGGACAAATTAGATAAAATTAATGCATGCCCAAATGAGCTCTTAATGCTGTGAATTTACAGAAACGTTCATGGAACAGAAACCCTGATAAGTTGCGAAAGATGCCTTCTGAGGTGTAATTTTCGGCTTTAATAGCGATTGAAGTAGTCTTTGCTTATCATGTAATCTAAACTATTCAATGTTACCGGAAAATTTATGACGTTAGAAGATTTTGCCAACTTCACTCCAAGCATCGACTTCTGTTGACCACAATACTGAAAGAAAGGAAGGATATAAACGACACACTAATGGCTTAGTGTATAGCGCAGAAGGTGCTTCAGATTTTCAGTTGGCCAAAGTTACCGTAACCATTTAAGGCAAGTTATTTTAGAAATGAATCGTTCATAGAAATATTTAGAGCTCTGATGTAGTCGACGTAATAGAATGTATTTTAGACATGTCCATGGTGATGCCCACGTCGACTGTTATTTTCGTCTTTTATACGCCATCAGACCAGCAGCAACGGTCCTCAATAACCATTACCATTCGGTCGTGGTACTGCTGATGGCTAACTGCGGCAACACTTAATGAATGCGTTACTTGAACGGTAGTACAATTTTTCGCCTGTAACGAGAAAAAAAAATAAAATGCATTACAAAGTCAATTCCTTAGCTCCGCTTTTGATATTTATGAAGAGTGGATTCTCCGGTCCGGCAAAACTCACAAACTTGCACCTTAATTAAAATGAAGTTTTTAACAATAAGTGGCTCTCAGGTAACCGTTGTTTTATTGTTACTGCCTCTTCAAGTAAGTGAAAACTCACTTCGAACTCACTCAACAGTTCGAAGAACTCTTGAGCGAGTCAAGAGTTCGAAGAAGTTCGTTTTCTTCTACAGGTATGAACTCTTGACACCTCAAGCGTGCGAAACTTGATATCACCTCAGGGATCGAATGAGGTTTCGTTCATCGTTATATAACCATAATGCATTTTATATCTCCGTTTTCAAGCTTTATTGCATATTAATTAATCTAACGCTTGTAGATTTTCTATTTTCTATTTTCAGTCCATCCTAATAATATTGATAAAAAGTTATTATGCGCTTTAAATTGAAAGAATAAGTAATTATAGGAAATTTGAAGAGCAGTCTTAAGAATTATGTTGCAATTAAATGTCGGCTCCTCGCAGCTTATTCAAGAGTTGAATTTGTGGCCCACAGCTGCGACCCTGTGCGCCAATCCGCACTGCACATAATTTCCCCATGATCGACGTAAGATGTATTATTAGCAGGAAAATTATCTAAATACTAGAAGAAAGAACAGACATACAATTATTAAGCACATAATAAGTGCAGATTGAAATTAGGAGAAAACATGAATGAAACTATAAATTTCTTGAATATAATGTCAGGTATAGGGATATTGCGAATAATAAATTATTTTTCTCCTTTCAACCGCTGAAAAAATTTCACAATGCGCTTCGATACGAATTTCTCAATCCACAGGTTGGACGGAAGCTCAACGAATGAGAAAATATTAAATGCAATTCTAATATTCGCGTGCAAAGCAAATGAAATGCAGCCGATTCGAAATCAGCAGTGATGAAGTTTTTGGATTAAATTCAAATTTAAAGCTGTAGCAGTAAAAGCAAAATTCACTCATTAACCCGGTAGCAGTATTTTTTTTACGAAATCGAGTGTCAGTCAGTTATCAGAAGCGTATTGAGATTCTAAAATATAACAGCACATGGATATACAAAACAGGTCTCCCTTCACTCATGCCGTAACGTAATTCTAGGACCGACTAGGCTTCAGCCGATAAATCATAACGCTCAGTGCAAAGTTTTTCTGGGTCTGCTTGCCCACCCGATCGAAATCACCCTATACGGTCAGAATCTCCATTCCGACCTCATATACAGGGTCCGCCATATTTATGGCAACGCATGTTTTTTGTTATTTCTCAATGAAACAAATAGGTGCATTGTTTTTTTTTTCTTATTGGATGAGCTAGTAGCCAAGAATTACCTAAACAATTCTCAGACATATTTATTCAATATGACCACCCTTACTTTTAATGACAGCCTCCAATCTACGCGGGAAAGCTTCACAGGAGACATCGCAGCATTTCTTGAGGGATCAAGGCCCATTCTCGTGTCAATTTAAACTTCAAACTATCCAAAGAATCATAAGGTGTTCTGCAGACCCTACTCTCTAAAATAGCCTGCTCAGAAAAGTCGAGAGGATTCAAATCAGGGCTTCTTGAAGGCCATTCATTTTTGCTAATGAACGCTGGGATGTGACCCTGAATCCAGTTTTGGGTCATGTTTGAGCCATGTGATGGGGTAGAGTCTTGTGGAAAACTCCATGGTGAGCCGTTGAAGTGTTTACGGGCCCAAGGTTACAACACAGCTTCCAAAATGTCCGAAATGTATCGCTGACTGTTCAATTTCACTCCTGAGGGGACAAAAACGAGTGGGGACCTCCCATGCAGTGGCGGTTACCGGCGGCCCAAACCATCACGGACATGGGATTTTGACGTCGTGTTGCTGTTCTGGTTGCCACAGATCCATCCCGACTCCAAACTCTGTCATTTTGACGGTTAACGCTTTGTTCAATGTAAAAATTTTTCTCGTCACTGAACACCAAGTTGGGCAGCGTGCTATCCTCAATAAGATCCAGAATGTGCTGGTATTTTTCGAGCCTCTTTCGTTCATGACGGTCTGTTAGTTCATGCCTTGTTTGCATCTTGTAAGGGGAGGTTTTGAGGTCATCTTTGAGGACTCTACGCATTGATGTCAGACTGACTCCTGCTTCTGCAGCCAATTTTGCAGCTGAGCAACGAGGGTTTCTCCTCAACTTTTCCCTCGTGTTTTTGACCAATTGTTTTGTTCGGACACTTCGTTTCCTTCCTTGACCAGGTCGATCGCATGTTTCACCAGTTTCCTTGAATTTTTTTACTACCGCCCACACAGTTTCACGACGAATTTGGAGCTTTTTTGCAATGGCTGAATTACTCTCGCCCTTTTCATGAAGGGTTACAATTGCATTTCTATCTACTGCCATAAGTAATAGTAAATTTAGACACCTTAGACTTCTGCAATATAAAATAGATGAATTAATATATGATATTAAGCTTCATTATAAAAGAAAAGTCTCCTAGAAACCAATTTATTTTATATAGCAAACATCCGTTGCCATAACTATGGCGGACTCTGTTTGGTCGCCTGAGAGTAAAAGAAGGCTTGGTCAAGCTAAGTTTTACATAGCCCTTTAAGCCCTGGTGTGACGAATTCGTCACACAGAAAATAAAAGCTTCTACCGAGAGTAATTACAGGTTTAGAGTCTAACCGCGAGTGTGACGGTAGCGTCACATGTTGTGAACTCGTTCGAGTAAGGATTTTACACAGTCGAGTTTTGAATTTTAAAAGTTTATTTAATTAATGAAAACAGAACAAGGAACTTTGGGAGGAAGCAGCAACGACGCATCCACATATAGTTGAGATTTCATTTATTTTAAATTCATTAAAAGGCTGCAAACTGCTCTTCTGGTAACAGCGCAGAAGTTAGGAAGGTTTTGGTTCCAAAGCAGGCTTAGTTCCGAGCGGGGCAAAATGCGAGGTCTTCTGGTCAAGTCTCCTTAGCGCAGTGAAGTAATCATGACGCCAGATGACGTACACGTGACGTAAAAGAAATATCGTCGCAATGGGAAAAGGCGCATCCACTGCAGGACCCGAAACTTGAATGTTGATACTAGAAAGGAATACAAATTTTATCAGACTTGTCTAAGGATCGATCAGGCAAAACTAATGACACGATAATTTCAGGATTGGCACAAAGATATCAACACATTAAACCAACCTGAGGTTTTTAATGCCCAGTGAATTGATTAATTCTATTTGATGAAGCGAATGAAGAATTTAATTTTAGAAATCCAGAGGAAATCAGTAGGAGGAGTAGGAAGTTGGACGGAAGAAGACAGTAAGAATAGTTAGAGGTTTTACTGCGTGTTGAAAGAAGAATAAAGACTTAAATTAGGATGGCAAAAACCGTAACAGTATAATAAACTGCCGACGCAAATTGCACATGCCCATTTCTTGTAAATNGTACACAGAGACTGCGAACGCGCGCTCCTCTCTCGACCACTGCATGGTCGCAACTGAACTGAGTGGACGAAAAACTTCATAGCCCGCGCACCATATTGCGCATGGCGCCACCTTCCTAGGACTAATGGCCGCCACGTGGCGCGCAATTCAAATAAGTAAGTTCCCGCGCCGCACCCTGTATTTATAAAGCGCTACCTCAGCATCGGGTTACGTGATAAAGGTTGTGAAGGATGAGTAAGACACAGCTGTCTAGATAACATATCTTGATAGATGGGGTGGTTATACATAAGAGTTATGATACAGCGGTATAAGCTACAGTGTCGAGTTGACCGTAAGGTCGGAGAACTCAACCGCGACGCGTTACATCGCGGAGCCGAAGACCACCACTGCCCTGGATGTAATGGACCATCATAATTCCAGCCTTCCGGAACGTAGCCTATAACACTTCTGGACAATCATATCCAGGCCGTGCGTCGAACCAGCCCTCGGTCGAACGGCCACTCGTCGAGGAACGATAAATTTTGGAACAGAACTATGCTATCTGAAACCTAACCTCAGATGCGGTGAGCGTAATATTATGTAATTTAACGATGCCTGCATGGTAGTCATATTCGATCCGCGGCCTGGTGGTGCACGGCAGGTTTTATGCAAGGCCGAGGAGGACAAAGCCAATTGATTCACGGCTGATTGGTGGATGTCCGGAGAGATCCAAGGCGTTCGATTCATGGCTTTTTGGGGCACAAAATTTGTGGTGCACGGCTGCGCTCCCATTTAGACTTCGGCTTCCGCCCACAACTAATGTCTTGATCGCGGGATCTATCACGTGATGTCTTCCAGATGCTGACTCATGTCTAGTACTTTTCCATCAATCTCTATCAGGTCAAGTGAATATTACGTCTCAATTACATATGATCTAATCATATAATATAATTATAATGATTATAATGAGACTCCAGATTGTCACCGGACACGGACCCTTAAATTTCGACATTCGACAACCCAAGATTTGGGCATTTGGACCAACTACCTCCATATAGATGTAAGCCACATTATTTCGAATAGATTTTTGATCCTTCTTATGCTTCATTATATTTATATTAACATAAAAATTCCCTGTATCGGGGACTACCATGATTTTTCAGAGAACTTTTTGTCTTGTGTTCCACATGCTTCTGTCTTGTAATCCACGAGACGCCACCTGGTGCCCATACAGTTGCCAAAATTGAGTGGACGAGCATGCCTGCGTTTGAGTCTCAGAAGTAATTACACAATAATTATCAGAACATTCGCACTGATTGAACTGCAAGCAGGGTAATAATCATACAACCTGCCGTCAAAAAGGAGTCCAATGCTTCCTTTGATGCTTGGTTCCTAGACTGTTGGTTTCAAAGCACCTGTAAGAATTGAATTATTTCTGTAATTTTAAGAAAATTTGAAAAATATAAGTTGTGCGTATCGTATTCTCTTGTTTGTTGCCTTGGGCACATGTTATTGCAATTAACGGAATTAAAATGCGCTTTTGATCCACAAGAAGAAAAATTCAAAAGATTGATGTTGCGTGTTCGGTCGTTGGATGCTTCACTAGAAAATATTTTTCCTTTGTACAATATTCTTGCTGGTAATAACCATAAACATTGACAAGAGGAACGACTGAAGCTAAAAGACGTCAGAGTTAGCGTTATCAGTGGATAGTGGCGGGCTAGCTATATAACTCCAGCAGCGCTCCTTTTGGCTGCAGAGCGTCGTAGAGACTCGAGTCTCGACGAAGATCATTCAACTTCGAAGTTTTTCTGTCGTTAAGTACTTACCCGAAAATCAATTTGCATCTTCACAATGGTGAGCGATTGTGTTCAGATGGGGGTGTTTCTTCAATTTGCACCATCTGTTATGAACAATTATTTTTGTCATTAATGCCTCCACATTTTGTTTGTAAATAATACCTTATACATTAAGTATTTTTACTTCCATAAGTCTGGTATTAAGGACACGTATACCCGCTGTTTTGGGTATTTCGGAGATCATTTATCATCGCATTTCGCCGGAGATCATTCACCTTCGAAGATTTCGTCGTCAAGCACTTACCCAGAATCATTTCTCATCTCCACAAGGATGAGCGAGTGTTTTCCTTTAAAGGTGTATTTTTCAATTTGCACAATCTATTGTTAACGATTAGGTTTGTCATTTAATATTGTGATATTGAAATGACTTAATATATGGTATAACAATCTTTCCTACGAGGGCGTAGATAATGCTTATAGGCTTCATTCTTAGTGTTTAGCTTCGGCGAAATTGCACTTTTTGCACCTCCGCAAGTCTGATATTAAGGACTCGTATAGCCACCTGTTTACTGTTAAGACAGGCAGAATCAGCCACATGTGAGTTTTAAATATAGTCCAACTACTAAAATATTTGCTGCACTCACTATAGAGCCTTGGTAGTGAGAACAGTCTAAACCCTACTTTGAATTCGACTGGTCCCATTCCTCCCCCATGATTTCTTAAGCGCTGCTAGAATGCTAGCTAGTAAAGGACAATCTATCTATATCATAGTTTAAAGTTCGCTTCGTTGTTTTAAACCACAATTGCTTGAGTTCGAGGAAGAATATCTTTCAGGTTGCGCCCAGCACTGTCATACACATTACTGAAATACAACGGTAACGATTGACAGTCCCTTATTTAGGTACATTTAATGGATCGCACACGCAAATATGCCACGTCTTGTTAGATTTTGACAACTTTTCAGAAAAAAAATTATCACCTTGAAAAATTACGATCACTTCTACAGTATAATTGCAAGTTCTTATGAATCAACCGCGTTACTCCAGCAAGAGTTGAATCTATGCTTAAAAGGCTCGTTGCTCATTGAGAAAGAGTTATAATATTTATGTTTCAGTGTTATTTCAAAGTTTCTACTAAATAACGTATCTCGTGTCCTCGTAGGTTGCCCGAGCATCTCTGCTGCTTCTCCTGCTGGCGGTGAGTCAAAGTCCAGCCAGTGCCACCGACTACGACGTCTGCCCGAACTTCGTCGATTGCCATTGTAGTGACGATGTTAACAGCATCGGCATTTTTAGCGATGATGGTGCCCTAGAATCCTGTTTGTCCTACTTACACGAAAATAAGCTTCTCAGGTTCAAGAAACTGCACCTCTCAATGGCCAATAAAAACCTGAGATTGACTGAAAACTTACTGAAGGATATTCAGTTCGACGAGGTCTTCGTTTACAGGGCAAACATTGTTGAATCCAATGAGAACTTTTTGGGTGCTTCCCGAGAAACGGTTCTGGATATCAATTTCTTTGGCTGCAAATTTGAAGTCTTTCCTAGAATCAATTCCAGTTCACTGGTGCGTTTTGTGACTGAAGAGACGAGTCTTCTGGACATCCCCGGGAACGCCTTCCTCACTCCACAACTGAAGGTCGGTGGCCATCATGAAAGCTCGTATTGATTAAAAATAAAAACAAGTACAAAAATCGTAGAAGTACGAACAAGCCAAGTATTAAATAACATCTCAATTAATATAATTCAGAATTTGAAATTAATTACTGAAATTCTGGGTGTAATTCCATTATAAGTTGAGGTAAAATATTTTGTAATGATCTAGAATTCTAGATCATAATTAATGGGAGGTCGTCAAAATGGTTGTCAGTAATAATTATGATCGTGTTAAACGAACTAATCGATGAGGCTAAACCAGAAGAAATAAGCAACAGTTCCATGAGTGTTTCATATTTTATAGATTTTATTCATGGTCTTTACGTATTTTCAGACACTATTTCAGTGGAAAGTCTTATGTTATTCTTCAAGAACTTGGACTCTTGCAAAGTCTGAGCAGATCGAGCAGTACCGCTAGTAGTTCCATTGTTCTAAAACGAATTGTATATTCGTTTAAAATAAATAAATCTTAAACTTATCAATATCGATTTCACTGTGAATCTATGTTTTTATTTTCACGTTTTTTCTCCAGGAAATCAAGATTCAGGGTGGGACGTCCAACCTGACTCTCAATTCTGGAGCCATGGAGCCACTGTCTCACCTGGAGCAGTTCAACCTTTTCGGCGTGTCAACCGTTCATCTCGCCACGGACTCGTTTAAACTCTCTTCACCAACCTTTAAAATTTTCAACAGCACGGCCAGAATGACAGCCGAGTCTGGAGCATTTTCCGGTACAAAAGTTTAGAAAATATATTAAATTTAGAGTAAAAATCCTCCCAACGACAGACTTTGGGTTCACAATGTTGTTTAAAAAATAAATATTTATAATCATGATTGCTACGTTCAAGGGAAATGTTGATATTTCAAATTTTTGCGAAACTCGTTGACGAGTTCTACATTTCGGCTGACATGCACTCTTGTCTAATTTGGCAGCTGCAACGAGGAAATGATATGCGCCGCCTCGACAAACTTTCATTTTAATTACTTTGTATTATTAAGTATATTCCATAATTATTCCCGTCTCCACAAAGGCTTTACAAACGGGAGTGCGCTGATAATAGTGGATTTCATTGGGCCGTGGACCCACGATGTTTTCTACGATTTGCTTTCTGGAGGTGCAACCATCACCACACTTGGTGGTGAGTGCAACTACTCCGATTTAGAAATTAAAACATGCATGCGGTGTTGTAATTACAACTAAAGGGTTCATCTGCTCGAACTGATTAGAATAAGGCTAAGCTGATACATTGTTTTGTGATAGTTTTAGATTGAAGTCATTCAATTCATGATTCATGTCGAATTTACGAATTCCTCAAAAAAATTATCAATAACTTTACTATTGTCGCCTTGTATTAAAACATACAAGGACAAGGAGGAGTCTCTGGAACTAAGTAATGAAGTTCTTTTGAATTATTAATCGAATTATTTGAAATTACCGACATTATTCCTCGCTCGACCCATTAAACGAGCGGTGGCCTCTAATAAGTGTGCTATAACTCAATGTTTTTTCTTCACAGGACAAAGTTGCCAGTGTGACATGGCCTGGATTCGGTACAGCAGCTTCCTACCCCAAATGGCAACGGTCCGGTGCGTATCAAACGACTTCCAACATCCTTACCCTTTGTCGGCAGAAACTTTCGTGGAGTGCCCTATTGCAGATCTTGACCAGGACATGCTTGCGAACTGCTTCTGAAAAACTCACGCCTGGCGAACTTCATTGTTTGATGTCATGGAAAGCGTATTGAACTCTGTTGATGTTGAAAAGGTGTTGATGACCTTGTTATGATGACGTGAATTATTCTTTAGGAGCAGACAGCCTGTGGTTTGACGAGGTTTCACAACTATCAGCCATTATTTACGCGGCTTAAATCAGAATATTTTGATAACAATAGGCCAGTCGAATTGGCACCCTCAAACGAGCATGTAAACCTAGTGATCACCGTCGTTCAGCGGAAACTACAGTATTCAATCTCGTTAATAATTACTATAGGTATTTTGGTACGAGCAAGTACCCTGTACAATATTTCGTTGGAATGAGTGAGAGTGTACACGGTTCCTTGTGCTGTGCATGTTCTATGTGTGCGTCGTCTAAAGCATGGTTGAAATATGTATTATTTCAACCATGGGGTTGAAATATGTGTTATTTCAACCATGGGGTTGAAATATGTGTTATTTCAACCATGGGGTTGAAATATGTGTTATTTCAACCATGGGGTTGAAATATGTATTATTTCAACCATGGGGTTGAAATATGTATTATTTCAACCATGGGGTTGAAATATGTATTATTTCAACCATGGTCTACAGCACCTAAACTTAACACATGCTCGCTGGAAGTTAGGCTATCAGTTACATGCGTACGTATATGCTGTCTTGCCTGAGGTTATTGCATTACAAGAAATTATTCACTTCTCATATTTAATTCCATTTAAAACCTAAGTCTTTTCTATTAAAGTTTTTGATTTTTATTTCGAAGATTTAAATTGCATAAAATTTTCAATTTTCATATAAAAAATATGTTTTTGTATCCCAA
Source organism: Hyalella azteca (assembly GCF_000764305.2). Lineage (NCBI taxonomy): Eukaryota > Metazoa > Arthropoda > Malacostraca > Amphipoda > Hyalellidae > Hyalella > Hyalella azteca. The sequence goes on from NW_025940074.1 coordinate 196,324, forward strand.
GTCTTGAAAAATCTAATCGATTATTTTCATTTTCCTCGATCGACCTCATTTGGACTTCACCAATTTATTGACCAATTGACTTATGTCCTCGACCTCCCAATCGAAAATGAAGCGAAACTTAGTGGTAGAATAAATATAGTGGTAGAATAAATAGTGGTAAATATAAAATAGAATAATAAATTTATAAATATAATAAATATATAAATGTACAGAATTGAAGACTGCAAAGCTCAACATTTCTCACTAATGAAAAGGTTCAATTATGCCTGAGGCTGGCTTTGCAATCAATAATTATGCATTGTAAAATGTTAAAATAATCACTGTGACGTTGGGATATACCTGGTATATAATCCAGTACGCATTCATATGTAAAGGTGATAAGATATTTAAATTTTTTATTTCTACATTCGCAAATTAACTCAAATTGTAATAGCAGCCACAAATACTAAGAAAATTCCCTTTCAACTGTTAATAAGTCCGAGGACCTTGGTATGAACAATTCGAGCAGCCAAATTTACTTATTTAAAATCCAACCTGATCAAAACATATAGTAAAATTACTAAAAATAATCAATATGAAGCTGTTTTTTAGGGTTTTGTTTGGAAATATGCAAAGCTCTGAAGTACATCAACTCGAAGCGACCAACACTTCGGTTGTCGAACCTCCTACTGAAGGCAGCAACCTCCACCTCGATCCCAAGCTATCAAAATTCATTAGCTTTTTGTCAGTTCATTTTTGGGTTATTCGTTGAGTACAAATTTGTAATGTCCTTCGTCAGAGAAAAAGGGTTGATTTAAAAATGACAGGTTTATCTATTCGTAGAAAATAAACAGTGAAACGAGTCCTTGATTGAAAAATAGGTATGTTTCAATTGTCATGCATGAACAGCAATAGCCTAAATTTTCATTCGTAATAACTTTTTCTATACAATTTATACATTTTACATTATAACACTGGCCAATCAGAAATGATTAGCTGAAATAGAATTCAGTAGGTTGTTTCGCCCACAAGTGGAGGTAGAGGCAACCTACTTCATGCCATCGTAGCCAACTCCTCAAGTCTGAGGGCATGGGGCACGAGTCTGACCCTCAATATAATGAATGATGCGAAATATTATTACCCACGGAAGTTATGTCAACACAAAAGCTCTAAAAATCTCTCTGAAATCACAAGAGGAATAGCAAAAATTGGTATGGGAAGTAATAAATAGCTTTTCTGTCTGAGAATAAAACTAAAGACAAAATTAATAGGAGTGAATTTTATTCCCCCCTGATATTATATCCTACTTAAATTTTTGTTCCTATTTTTATTTTCAAAATTACCATCAATGGTATAAATGTGAGCGGGAGCATGGTTGAAAATTAATAATTAGGAATGTTTATTGTTGATCTCGAACCGGAAGAGCATATAATGAAGCGGCCTGCTACTAAATGCCTCATATGGCATGAGCTCGCACGATGCACTGGTGGAGTTGCCTGCCGCGGGACTTTTCCCGGCTTGACGACGATATTTTTCCGGGATTTCAGGTTTGACGGGACGGGATCAAACGATTTAGCCTTTTTTGTTATTGCGCTTGGCTGGCAAAAGTCTATGATTGTCTTAATTTTTTTTATTATATCAATGTAGATAATGCGATTTGGGCCGTTTAATGATTTAAAATTAAATTAAAAACATTAAATTCATGCTTTGCGAATTAAAAATTTACTAATAAATGCAAATATCAATAAAGGCCCTTTTGGGCCTTTTTGTGAGCTGATCTGGCCGTTTTCTCCTGCCGCCATATGGCAATTATGGAAAATATGAAACTTTCAAACTTCTTGCATTTTTTTTCCTCTCGGAATTTTGTTTTGCTCAAGATGAAATTTTTGTTTTGCTCAAGATGAAATGATTTCGTTTTTTTTTTCATAGTCTTAGAGAAATTTTTCGAAATTTCGTTTTGCTCATTTAAATTTCGAAACGTAACTGTGTCAAAACTTTTGATTAGGTAGTAACACTGGCCAAGTGCCACCTAATTCGGGCTACACCATGTTTAAACCATGTGGTTACATCCAGCTGCCAACTCATACGAATAACCATGGATGACAGAGCTGATCAGAGTGCATCCCTTTTGTAAAGAGTAGTAAATTCAATAGTAATTTCTGTGGTTACAACGTTGTTTTGCGAAACATTAAGCCTTTTTACTGTACGGCACCACAAATTTCACTTTGAATAGGTTTATTAATTCCTTCCTACGTTCCTTAATTATATGATTAATAATATTTCCTACGTTCCTTAAATGGCAAATGATTTTTCAGCAAATTGCCTTAGTCTAGGGAAGGTATTCCATTACTTGGTTCGATTTCTATACTATAAAGTACTTCGCTCCAGTTATGTTAGGCAGTATAATTAATTTCTAGGCATTTTTGATGAATATGAGTAATTTATAGGGTTGACTTATAATATTCATTTTAGTCGCGCAGTGACTATGCGACAGTGCAAACCCATTTCTACCGCATAAATGGGTTTGCGATAAATCAATTTTCATCTTCTGCGTATAAATATTCTACCATTAATACCACCACTTTTTCCAGCTCGATCGAAAAGCTTCATAGTTGTTAGGTAGCAATCGAATCCTAAAAATCGTAGTTTTGACCACAAACCAGCAATATACGATTTTTATTTATGATCGGCGGGTATAACGTATAATTCGCTGTGGCTAGCGGCTAATATGTAGTATTGACGGTATTAGATTGTAAACATAGTGAAATTGATGTAAATTATATTGTCCGAAAGTCTGAAGACAAAATAAGCGCACTATAAACTGTTTTAACTAATTTAAATTCAAAATTTTCTTTATATTTTTAGACGGGGCCGTTTTTGGCCTTTTTGTGAGCTAAGCTGGCCTTTCTATACAGTGCAAGCATACAAGTTGTCCCAGTGCAGGTATACTAGTCGCCAGGTGTGGTTGCCTGCATGAGCCTGCGTTTGAGTTTCAGGATTAATTGTGGACTTGAAATGATTTAAATGCAAGCAAGGCAATAATACTAATCAATTTAACCTGCCTCCAAAAACTTTCAAATAAACTGGCCCACCACGTGCGTGAAAAATATTACCGCGCCTATCTACTAGAACCAACAACAACATAGCATGTTTTACGATTTTTTTAAAGGGGTCATGGTCTAAAAGCGAAAATTTTTGCTCTTTTTCATTCTTTTATCTCGTTTGATTTCTTAAAGCTGCAGAATAGACGCGTCGGAGGCAGTAAATCGCATGAAAGTGCGTGCTTAATTTTTTTGCGTGAGGTTCCTTTGAATAAAAATGATTCATAAATAAAAAAATAATTTAAGAAAGATTACTTTGAGAAAAATTTTTTTAAAGCATATTATTCGCGTTAAATTGGACAATAATGAATCATGCAGCGCATGATGGTACCCTCAATAGCATATTCGTACCTTAAATTTTCAATCCATTTCATTTACTTAGCTCTCCAAGATAATTGAAACTGCTATTTATTTGCCTCATTTGAAATTTATCTTCTCTTTTAATTTTCAAACTACAAAATTGCGAGAAGTATCATTCGGTCCGTAAAAAGAATATCTACAGGCTAAACAAGCATTTTTTCTGATTTATATATTGTTTGGATTATATATCGTAAAGGTAGAGGAGAGGGGGTGGGCGGGGTGAAAAATTGAGAAAATCATCTTAAAAAAATAAAAATAGGAAAAAAATAGCCTCTAGGGTCGATAGATATTTGCATTGCGAATATTCCTATCGAAGTTGTAGCTCGTAAATTATAAAAGGAGATTCATACACTTACAATAATTGAAAAACTCCTTTACGCTTCTACGAAAATTTTGAAATAAACCAAGAAATCTGCTTGTTGTATTTCCTTTTTTATTAATTCGTACACGTGAAGCCGAATTAAATCGCTAAATCCGCAACAATAGAAACACAAACGATAAATATTTATTATTTTTGCTAGCATCTCCATGAGCTGCTACACTGCACATGTTACTCCGAACACCTAATAAATAATGTACCATAAAATTATATATAAATAATAAATAATTATAATAATAATCCTCCCTCCGAAAATAATACCTCCTCCCTCCGAACACCTCCGAAAATAATTCTATAGAATTATTATTTCGAATTATAGAATTATTATTTTATATTTTCCCAATAGAATTATTTTCGAGCGCTAGCTGGTTTGTCCTTGGAAATTAGTTAATTTTTTCGCTCGTAGTGACTAACGTAACGCATCTCACGTTACGATCATTCATCTTCGTAGATTGTTATATTCAAGTCCGTCTTCAAATTCCACTCAATAAATTCGCACTTCGACAATGGTGAGCGAGTGTATAATCTTAGAGATGTTAATTTAATTTGTACAATCTGTTATTAAGAATTATGGATATAAAGTTACAGCTTAAAAATAATAATTTGAAATTATATATTCATCTTCACTATGTTTGCTTAGATGCGTTTCTACAGGTTTCTTTTTTGTTTTTAGTTTCGGTATTTTTTGTTTTTTAGTTTCGCTAAAATCGCACTGTTTATCAACTACATCTTTAGGCTTGCATAAAGCAAGTATTAAGTGACACGTATCTCTGCTCTTAACTGTTTTCTCAATGGAGAAGATCGGCCACAACTCGGCCACATGCAAGTCTTACAACACTCCAAAATATTTGCTGCACGTTCTGCTTAATTGAGTTTATCTCTGCAGTTTAACTGTCCTTCTAGCCTCTGTTGTATGAACAGTCAATACCTGATAATTGAAATTCGACTTGTCAGATCTTCCCCGATGATTTTATTGAAGTGTTTTGTAATGCTATAGGAATGCCTGCACAGTCTGCCTCTACTATATAGACAATAGTTTGCTTCTTTGTTTTAAAACCGAAATGGTGTTGCGTAAAAACATTTACCTGGCTATGCCCAGAACAGTCAGGAACAAAAATACCACGGTAACGATTCATAGTCGTGGCCAATGAATATTTAATGCATAACAAATGCTAAAACATTTAATGCATAATAAATACAAGATTTTCAAATGAAAAGCAACGACTTAGAAAAATTCCGGTGATTTCTGTAGGATAATTGGTTCTTGGTCGTTGACTGCGCTGCTCTACCATGTTAAATTCATACCCATTTGGCTTTATGGCGTTTGAGAAAATGTTATAATATTTAAGTTTCAGTGTTATTTCAAAGATTCTGCGAAATAACGTATCTCATGCTCTTCCAGTTCGCCCAAGCATCTCTGCTGCTTCTCCTGCTCGCGGTGAGTCAAAGTCCGGCCAGTGCCAGCGACTACGACGTCTGCCCGAACTTCGTCGACTGCTTTTGTAGTCCTAATGAGAACAGCATCACCACTCCTAGCAAAGAGGGCGCCCTAGAATCTTGTCTGTCTTTCCTACACCAAAAGAAACTTCTTAGGTTCAAGCAACTGGAAATAAAAATGGAAAATAAAAACCTGAGTTTGAGGGAAAACTTACTGAAGGATATTCAATTCGACGAGGTCTTCGTTTACGAGGCAAACATCATTGAATTCAATGAGAACTTTTTGGGTGCTACCCGAGAAACGGTCCAGGATGTCAATATCCTCGGCAGCAACCTCAAAGTTTTTCCAAAGATCAATTCGAGTTCACTGGTGCGTTTGCTGACTCAAGATACCAGTCTTCTGGACATCCCCGGTGACGCCTTCCAGCTCACTCCACAAGTGAAGGTCGGTAGCCAGTGTTTCAGATCGCTTTGAATGTCAACTTAAACACAAATATTGGCAGGACATCAATCTTTCATATCCTAATTTATATAAAATATTTGAATTTTAATTCAATTAGTTATACGAATCAATCAATCAATTAGAATCAACATGGAGCAATACGAAGTTATACGAATCAATTCGTTATACGAATGTGGGTTGAGTTTAACCAAAAGTTTTACACTTCTTTTAAAATGAAAGTACAATTAATTAGATGCGAAAATGCAGAAGGAAGTTTATTTGGTTCACATTTACGAAGTGAACGCAGCAACATGGCTAAATTTAATTGTTGAAAATACAAGACCTTAATTGCAGGAATTTGATTTTGCGGCAAATTTTATTTTGGTACGCATTTTCAGACCTCATTCATTTTGCTTATAAAGTTCAGGGTGGAAGGGTCATGTTCAGATTCATTAAATTATAAAATTGGAAATAATATTTCAAATTAAGCTCGAGGCTTTTGAATTTACTCACTTAGTTCGATTCATTAGGAGCATCCGCTCTATATATTGTTGCCGGGAAGAAAGTAACTCTCAATACGACTTGACATGGGTCACTCAATTAGTTGTTCTATTATATTCAATTATCTCCTCAATTCCCTAAAGGAAATCAAGATAATTAGCACTCAGCCCAAGCTGACCATCAACTCGGGGGCGTTGGAGCCACTCACTCACCTGGAGACGTTCTACCTCCGAGGCGTACAAGCGCTCCATCTCGCCAAAAACGCCGCCAAAATTTCTTCTGCAGCCTTCAAGCTCTTCGATGCCTGGGGCACTCTGAGCGCTGAACCTGGTGCCTTCTCAGGTACCGAAGATTTGGAACTATTTTATCTATTTACGTATAGTAATCTTTCGATGGAATACATCAGATTTTAGGTAGTTCATTTCCATCTCTTAACTAATATTGTTATTTTATCCAAAATAATTGGCTTTGGCAAAATTGGCAAAATAATCTGGCACATTACCACATTTGCGAGATGTGTCGATGATTGAAGTCACTATTGTTATTTAAAAATCATCATTAGGTTCAAGATAGATGAAATTCACGAAACTGAGTTCCAAGGCATCAAAATAGAGAAAGCCTGTATAAAAATCAAAAGTCAAATGTTAGTCGTACAAAAAGGAAATTAAATTAATATACTAATGCTGATTCATTGAAACTAATTCTTACTCATTTATCTGAGCTGCATTCCTTGCGTAGGAAAACTAACCACTTATTCCTGTCTCTGCACAGGCTTCACAAGTGGAAGTGCGCTGAACATGGAGAAATACGACGGGCTGTGGAGCCGCGACATCTTCTACGATCTGCTCGCTGCCGGCGCTACGATTAGCACGCGTGACGGTGAGAAAATAATCATAGCCGATCATTTAATCCTGCGCAAATAAATCAAATTAACCGATCATCGTCACCAGCTCAAACCCGTTGTAAAAGTTTTGAAAAAAAATTATTAATTTAAATTTGAAATTTTCTTGGAATTATGACTGAGTCACGAATCGTTACCGTGATTTTCTGGACTATAGGATTTCGTCTATTAATTATGTTTGCTCTGCATACTTAATAGATACGTCATAAGTGTTACCGAAATGCTGAAGGTGACATATTAGGAATACAAATTTGAATTTCTCAGAAAATGAAGGTCAAACTGGGCAATTTTTCTTAACCCCGTTAAACAAACAGTGATCACTGCAGTAACAATTCACTCTTCGTTCTCTTTACAGCTCAACCTTGTGATTGTGACTTCGCCTGGATCAGGCACAGCAACTTCCTACCTCAAGTCGAAAAGGTCCGTTGCCACGGTCACACCTACCCTGTCTCACCATCGTCGATGAACTTCTCGACTTGCCCCATCTGAGATCTCGACCAGACCATGCTTGAAAACTGCTACCGAGTAGCTCGTTCTTTAATATAAAGCAATATACTCGGGTTGAATTAATTTATTTCAATGAACTCCATCACAGAAAGTACATCAAATCGGTGACGACAAACCAAAGTTCGTCTTCTACATAAAGTCACATTTACTTCACTTCTTTCATAATGCTCCTCAATTAATCTTACACAAATAAAGAATTTAACGTATGAATTTAGCATCACTGAAAAATCTCAAAGAATTTCCTTAATGGTGATGAAGTATCTACGAATAGTGATCATTTCAAGCCGTCACTGCGCCTGTATGAAAAATTTACTCATTTAATGCTTAAAGGGATTTTGCAGACAGTTGAGTGGCAGAGTTTAGTTACCTTGCTTTAGGTTTTTTTTATATACGTTTTGAGAAGGGATTTTCCGGTTAGTTTAGTTAAATTGTTTTAGAAATATTTATATATACGTTTGGAGGAGGGATTTTCTGGTTGGTTTAGCTACCTTGTTTTAGAATTATTTTTGTATTCGCTTGGAGGAGGCATTTTCTGGACTATAGGATTATGTTTGCTCTGCATGCTTAAGCTTCATTTTAGATTTTCGTTTCGCAGCGCTCGTTCCTTATTTTCAACAATATTAATCCGAAATACTAACGTATATTTTATTATTATTATTTTCCTTCGTGTAATTTCAGATGAACAAAATTGAGCTCCTTTGTAAATTGTTGCAATCCCGCTTTTTCACTTGCGCGTTTAAAACGACACCATGTTAGAGACCGCTAGAGGCACGACGCCCAGTAAGATCATAACTTCTTAAAAACATTACCAGTGAATTGTTTCCCTGCTTCTGGTTGATAGAAATTACTCAATAAAACAACCCCAGAATCTATGTCTTTTCTTGTGTGTGTAAGTAGGCTTCAAAATGTACTTATGTACATTTGACTGTAGTGAGTAAAATACGACCTACTTTCGAACTTTTAAAGCGAACATCTTGCGTTTCATCATGGAAGCAGAGTTGCATTTCACGAGGCATGACTGCTCATTAAAACTGTTAGATTTGTGTGAGGATTGCGGCCAAAGCGACTTGGGTTACACGTAACAGCTGGATCTTTGCGAACAGCTTGCTCTAACTAAATAGGTTGCAAAACTGCAGCAAAAATTATTTCTTAGAAAAGCTTTTCAACGGAATATTTTCTCAGTTGATACGGAGTCAATAATAGTTGTAATTTATCAGGCTATGTTCGCAAGGAAAGGATCTATTATAGTCTCGAGTTTTTCATGGTGTGGTAGGTACTGAAGCAACCAGGTTAAGTAAAACGAAAACTGTATACAGAAAGCTTTCAGAAGAATACCTGGATAAATAATGTGTTTCGATGAATTTAACGTTTGTTGTATAGCATATTCAATGATGATCGCGTGCTTTATATCTGTAAATACGAAAAGAATACATGAGCGTACTGTAGATTGAACAATGAGCATGTCACTAAAATTTTGTTATATATTAATTATACGAGCCTATCCTGCTAAATGAGGACATTTTACCTTTTCAAACTTTCTATTAGGGTTAATTTATATCAAGTTTATCTATATCCTAGAAGTGAAAAGTTTTATTGTTTTTAAACTTAAAAAATACCTGCCCGATAGAAGGGAAACACCGAAGAAGGCGTATTGATTGAGTAACCGGCGTGAGCTTTGGGCGCGTCCCGTAACACCTCACCCGCCGAGCCGTGGCCAGCAGGAAACACGTGGCCGATGCTCTCACATGAGGCGGAATATCATTTCACTTGCAACTTCCTGTTAATAGCTTTGAGTAATATATATAAATGAGAACTTTATTATAATAAGGAAAATATCGACAAGTTACTATTAGCGAGATTACAATGTGTTGTACATGGTGCAAAATCTATGATCGATATTACAAAACTCGGGCGTCAAGCGCATACTCTTCTCTTAGCACCAATTAAACGTGTTCCCAAAAATTTATGGGAACTGTGCGTTGTTGCAAACGTTAGTTCCTATTATTCTGAAAAACAATACGATGCAAGTTATTTAGTGGAATTCATGGGTGATGAAGCAAAAATAATTGCTATAGTAATTGTGACATTCATAAGTGCTCAAAATAATGTGAACGGATCTCAAATGTTGTTCTTAAGATGCGCAGTTCGATATCAAATGAACGTAAATTTGAATTAGTTAAATTTGTCGAATTATAAATATTTAATATACTGTTTCGTTATCAATCAGTCATAAATAATTCTTTGAGTAATCCATATGAGAGCAGTGACAACCACAGTCTTATCACTGTACGCGGCATTCCAGGTTATGACTTTCTATTGACGCCCGGCAGCCACGGTGTCGTCATTGCTCGCTAGCTCATGTCCACAGCTTAGTCACGCCAGCGTGTCAAGGCTGCCGGAACTTCCGACTAACCTTTCGAACCGGAGGTCGTTAAAGGCAAGAAAGGCAAGTCCTTAATGCTTGGAGATACCTAGTATCGTGTATGCTCTACTACTGCTCTAGATATCAAGCTACGGCGCGCAATATGAATACGTAAATCTAGGACATTAGTTTTCGTGAGGATGTTACTCGTGTAATTCCTGAAACCTATTAAGATATATAAATGATATAAGATTAAATATGAAATTGGTAATCTAACCCTTTGCCTACCGGGAAATTAATCGTTGTCAATTTAATCTGCGTTAAGTCCTGCGTTACAGAAGTAATCGTCGATAAATAAATGGTTGAAGCTGATAAATAAATATTGAGGCGATTAATGCGGATGTATTAAAAAATAAATTTAAATAGCTCGTAGATGCACGTTAGAAAATACGAGAATGTTCACTATAGGAACTAAATTCCCAAAGAAAATATTAATACTTTGATCGAGAAAAACTAGGATGGAGTATTTTAAGAATATATTAACAAATTTAAGCAGGAATGAAATATGAACGTTGTTTAGAAATGACATATTTTTAAAAGTATGGCATGATTCAAAAATAATAAAATCTGAGGCACAGTAGGTAGAGGCTTGAATATCTAAATCGTTGGCGTGCCCCGCTACTTCTCAATGTTCAATGTAAAGTCACACAGCTGAATGTGCGCAAGTAGGTTCCTTGTACGATAACTCCTACCATTATGCTCAGCCAATCTGATGTATGCGCATGCTGATGCGCACTAAGCACAATTGTACTAGAAAACCATTGAGACCCACATCTTAGTAGAAAGAACATTCTTATACCTGAAGAATAACTTCAATCAAGTTAGAATCCTGGAGTTTGATTTTGAAAAAGAAACAATTTTCAAATATTTTGATCAATAATTATGCTAGATAAAATTCGGAAAATATTCAATGAATTGTACTTTAGAGTCTTTGCCCTTTTTCCGAAATAGAGCTAAAAAGCTAGACGGCAATAAATAATTTTTATGCTATCACCCTCGTATCAGGAACAATTGCAGAGTAATGGTTAGAGATGAACTTCTTTATTTTAATAAACACAAGGTTTGGCGGGAACAGATTCAGCGGAAAATTATTTTGCAAAAATTGAATGTATAAATCACATATATTTTAAATCTAAATGATCAGAAGTCATAATTTTTTTTTAATATTTCTCTGCCAATAAGAAGGAGTTCAAAACTGATAAATTCAGAAGATAATTTATTAAAGCTGCGGTCGAAGCCAATGACGAAATCATTCAAATCCGGTACAAAAAGTTGATGTAAAGATCAACGTTTAAGAAGGAAACAGAAACGTTTATGACATTTTATTTGGTTCTGAATTATTGACGAAATTGTAATTTAACAGTAAAATTATTTAAATACTTTACGATGCTGCAACTAAACCAGCCCATTCAATGATCTTAATACTGCTCAGTGCAGTACTGCTCAAGTTAATCCAATAACAATTATACTAAACAATGTTCTAAGCAATCCAGTGATATTAATACTCAGCATACATGTAATTTTTGCAGCCAATTTATATCTTACTTTCAACAGAACGGAACACTAGCTACCTTCAGCTCGCATTCCTGATCACTATCCACACATGACTGTCATTAACGATTAATTAATGACAGAGAAATTCAACTACTACATAGTATGCACTTACTAGATTATTTGTCCAAGCTAGATTTCCGTATATCATTTGCCGTTCAGCTGAACGTTTTCATTTTTTCTGTATATATTCAAGTGAGTCAAATGTGGGAATTGAAATATTCATACAAATATAATAAAATGTATGATATTTTTATTAATACTATATTCCTTATAATATATATTAATACTAATAGATTACCAGGCTCATTTGAATCATAGAGGTCGAAGATAAAGCAAGTTGTGATGGTGTAATACGTGTTGAATGTTGTTTGCATCTCAGTCGGCGGAGGTTGCTCAGCGTACGTGGCCGCTCCGACTTAGTCGAGTTCGAGCTCCCGTACTGCATGTCCAGTTTTGTCCACGAATCCTCTCGCAGGTGACCGTAAGCTCTAAGATTACCTATATTTATTCGGGATCCACATTTAGTGTGATTAAACTATTTATGTTTTATTGTTGTTTATCTGATGGTCAAAAGATAATGACTTGTTCGTGTGTGGCTGAACACTGAGCAGAAATTGCCTAAGCCAGGATAAGGAGTGCATATTTTTTTATCTGTACGGGATTCGAACCAATATTCGTGTTATTTTATCCTTAAGTTTTAACATGATACAAAATGATCTATGAAGAAAGCTGTGTGAGGTTTATTATCTCATCATAGATACCAAATCCAGGTTAAAATTGTAAAATGGGGAAAGACTTGATGATAGATGGCATAAAAAATCTCATGAATTTAAATGTTTTCGTATATTACTGTTTTTATCATGTACACCGTATGTATCGATTCATATCCTATAAGCAAAATGCAAGCTCGTCAATGTAAACCTTAATTTTGTTAATTAAGGTCTGATGGATGCTGAATTCTGCATAGAATATGCTTTGTCACAGCTTTCCAATTTAATGTACTTTTATCTAATCCGTGAATAGTTATGCATTGTCATGCTCATTTAAGTTTATCCAATGTTACGTGATGCTCCTAGAAATAGAGGCCACGTACCCGCTATGTTACCACCTGTTGAGGAGGTCGCGGCCGCGCCATGCCGCTGGTTCGGTTGGCACGTAGTCTTCAGTACGCGTTGGTGCGCCTATGAGGTGGGATGTGTGGTCCAAGTAGTCCCAGTGATCCAGCCGGGGTAACGACCCAATATTTGAGAAAGTCAAGAGCGATTTTTCCTTGAAAGTGTAACGTCTTATTACAGGATCCAAGTGCATTATATCGTGCTTCTATTTTAATTTATGTGGTTATTTGGTTGAAAAATTTAATTTGGAATCCAAATTAGGAAATCTGTTAGTTACCTAAACGTCATCCGCATCTATGTACTATGATTGAATGAAAACTTTATTTCATTTCGTTAGTTTCTACATCAGTGCATAAACTATGTTGCTTTTTACATGGAGATTTGCTATTTCATCTTGTAGAATGATAGGCGATCCAGATGGCCGTATAGTTTTACTGAAAGCCAAAGAACTAAATTTGTAAACGATCTTCTCTTTGCATCGTTGACCTTCAAATGTAACAACTGCTAAACTGATTTCATTTCAAAAATTTAAATCGAATCTTCTTAGTCTAATCAGTCTGTTGTTGCCGTATTTTGGACAGCATATATATAATGTAAGTATGTTTACCTACTTAGCCTTTTATTTCGTGTCCATATTCTATATTTATAAGTGTGTTATTAGAAATTTTTAATTTCTTTTTTTGACTCATCAAATCAGCTGCAGAAAAAAATCGATGAGATCGGATTTTAGTGCATGTGTTATAATTTATTATCTAATTATATCATTGTTTATAGGTACGCCTATCGTTAGGCTCGTGTTAGGAGGCGAAGTCGAAGCACATTAAGCCTACCTAGGTAGATCGTAATTTTTGGTATTTAAACCTTGCTTCTGTGGTTTGTGACCTGTGGTGCCCTGTTACTGCACTCGGCTAAGATTGCTTCTCTTTAACTTAATTTGAGTTAGTGCGACTGTGTTCTCATTTTGTTTTGTTTAATTAAATGGTATGTTCGCTCATCTCTCTGCGTTAGTTTAGGTCTTCATCATACTGAATTTACTCCAGTGTATGGTTGAGACTTGAGCCCCTTTAGGTTGTGCAGTTCCGTGGAGCTTCTGGACTTCAATTAACCTAACTTCTACTAGCCTCAGAGCTTGGCTTTGCCTTCCCATGCCTGCATGCCCTTATTTGACACCTGTGAGTACGATCGAACTCGCTCTGTATTATTTTCCATTTTTTCTTTCTTATATTTCTCAATGCGAACTCTAGTCTAGGGTTCCTCAACGGAAACAAATAGGTAGGTTAGTTATTTTGATTATTGTTCGAATTTTATTTGCTCATAATTTTTTGAAATGCTTTGCGTTATACCTAAAATTAATTGCAAGATAAGTTCCAACTTCTTATCTGTTTTTTGTCTTTCTTATTATTTTTGTGTCTTGAATTCACCCAATCTTCGTAATGTGCAGCTTGAACCTCAAACCTATCCGCTTACATCTTTGTAAGCGGCTACTAAATTTTATTCTGTAACCCGCGTTTTAGTGAAGAGGATCGAGAAGAAACATTTAATGAAAAGTGTGCCACTTTATTCAGCTTTAGCTTTTTTTTGGACTTCTGATGTTTGGGCGAATTTTAATTCGCGTTGAAGTGACTTAACACCTCTGAGTTCGAATATTGTTATATTAACTACTTATCTCTGTAACTGTACTAATGTCAGTGATATTTTCTGAAGTGCGAACAACTACCAATTTTATTTTTTCATACTCGTACTATTTTTTCATAATACCAAGTTTATTTTTTTTTTCATTCTTTCAAACATCAACTTCGTTTGGCGTTACACAAAAGATTCCTCGCTGCATCTACATCTTTTATTTCCAATTGTACCAAATTTCAGTACGTGAAATTTATAGCAAATCTATACAAACAAGGCGAGCTTTATTCTCTCATTTTCGCTCCTCCTCTTCGTTAGTTTGATTTCGACTCAAAACAACTTGAGAAATAAAAAATTTCTTTTATTTCGGAAAAGCTTGAAATGATATGCGAAAAGCTGGGGGTTATAAAAGTTTGTTTTCTTAATTTTTGTCTGATGTTTTTTAATTGATATATTTTTTTTACTGCACTCTTTCTTCAGTTTTCCGTTAAATACTCATTAGTTTGTGCATTTGAGATTTTACGTCTTCTTACAGTAGCGGATAAAGTAAGTCATTGTGATGGCAACAAGTCACTAGCAGTGCGCCACTGCCCTATACTAAAGAACATAATAATCCATGAGTTAGGATGACCGGTTAGACCGTAGCAGCGCAGCAAGTATCAGGTCACGCTTGCAGGATCACGCCAAGTGCTGTAGTTCGAGTCGTAATATTTGCTCCATATAATAGGGGACTTTCACAATTTTTCCCCGCATGCTATTTTGCACTGCGACGTGGGGTGACACGTGTCGATGATAGATATCGCCATTAAATGTACACTTGGAATTAACGAGTCGTGCTCTGAGAGCTGCAGTGGACGGAGTTTAACCTCTGCGCCACTAGCTGCACATTTATCGCGTCTACACTACTAGCCAGCCTAGCCTACATAAAAATGATAAAATACCAAGCCTAGACAATATACTAGCCTCCATATTAAACTAGGCTCGGCATTACTCGTATTCACACTGCTGGCCACGACACTACTTGTGGCATAATTTTACAAACTGTGTTAAAAGTCAGTCAAAATATCTGAAGTCGCCTCGAAATCCGAGAGACAGCGAGAATAATCTCATTGGCCCTCGCACATCGTTTGTTCTCGAAAATTATTCCCCGAGGCCATGTAATTGTCTGAAATTTGCTCTACGGGAACCATGACTAGCATATGCTCTACTTATTACGGTTCACTCCACCCGATTTTCTTTGACTCGGTTGAAGGAAGTGAGGCTATTTATATTTAGAGCGAACTGCTTCTACCTAATCAATACCGGATTCTTGCATCCGCCTTACCATCGCTTTCACTTGCACTTCGGCGTTGCTTTATCCCTGGCTAATTTATAAGTAATTTATTTAATCGCGTGTAATTCTATTGCACATATCAGCGTTGTAATTCGTTTAGGAGTAAATTTCATTTCCTAGGAACGAAACTGCGTGTTGTATCATTTTATTTGGTTTCCTCTCGGGTGTGTAGTGTGGGCTTGATGATGACATACGATGCTCGAGCAGACCATGTCTGCAATCTCAACGAGGAAATTGCTCTAGAATATGAAAGTGTGCGCATAAGTATATATACACTCTTTGCTATGTATTCGGGTAGTGAAGAAAGTAGAAGTCGTTCGCTGGTCGTGACGGTTGAAAGAATTTAAGCAAATCGTTTATTCAATTGTTTTATGATTAGGCAGGAGAATGCTAACTAAGTAAGGTGGCTAGTGGACAGAATTCAAAGGTTGAAGATTGTAATAAGTGCTCATGAATTAAGAACTGTCTATTGAATGCACGTAAGTCCACCTGATCTTTAGAAGTCATGTTTTCATGTTTTTTTTGAAGGTCATCCCGGGCCTGTAACAATTCTTGCCCACACCCTACGGAAATATCGACGGCAATCATATGCAACGAGAGACGTTATAAATATTATTGGGGAATTTTGACGCATCGACAATACCGATACCATTCTTGTAGACGCTGCAGAATCCTTTTAGAATACCACGTGGAATCCTCATAGACGCGCTCTTATCATCGCAGAATGCCACTTGGATCACGTAATGAGCAAATTAGTGGATATGCTTCTGTGGCTATAAGTTAGTTTTCAACTTTCTCACAGCTCGCCATATTTGGCCATTACTTGCGCTTGACATTGAACCGATTCATTCTCAATTAGGACTAATGCTCGTCCAATGAGGCTTTTTGTATTAAAAAGCGCTACTCATAGTCAGCCGTTTTTGTTCCTTTTGTAATTGCTAGAATAAATTTTCCCGGTAATTTATCGAGTTAATGATTGCCTTAAATTAACCCACCCATTTTGCTCCTGAGCTCAACGGTGGAGATATAGCTTGATATCATTGCATGGAACAATTTTATGTTTTTCGCGTGATTGTGAAATGTTTTAAGAGAAAACGATGATCGGATTAGCTTACCAAGCAGTGGAGGCTGTCCAGTTTCAGAAATAATATTTTAGTTACAGCCTTTGCCAGATTATATTTTTCTACCAGAAGTACCGTTTGTCTGCATCTTATA
Organism: Hyalella azteca; assembly: GCF_000764305.2. Taxonomy (NCBI): domain Eukaryota; kingdom Metazoa; phylum Arthropoda; class Malacostraca; order Amphipoda; family Hyalellidae; genus Hyalella; species Hyalella azteca. Next base: position 213,193 of record NW_025940074.1, read on the forward strand.
GCTCGAAATTAATAATTAACTGTCTAATTCGGGTATGTTTGTTAGTTTCTTTGAATCATTTATGCGCACAAATCCCGAGATAATACCTAGTTTAGTCGGTCTGCGAATTGGCCCAGAGATGAATTGTTCTGAGGAAAAACCTGTAAAACAGGCTTATTCTAAATGATTGACAAATTTAATAAATTAGTATTTATAGAAGTATAAATTCAAAATGAACCAACGGAAAAAGAATTTCTTACATTTTTATAAATGTTCAAATGGACTATATTGAACGGCAAATTTCTAAACGGTAGCCAAACTCGTCCCACACACGAGAACGCATATCTTCTGTTAGTGAGTGCATTACAGATGTGATACGGGGTGATCTTTAGCTCAACCAGAGTTGCTGGTAGAGGCGGGACGTAAACAGTTTCCTTGACGTAACCCCATAAAAAATAGTCACAGATCAGGTGATATCTCTGTGGCCAGAACCTATCACTGCTGCAGTGCACTCGGTGCCAGAAGATGGGCGTACTCGTGTGTGGGACGAGTTTGGATACCGTTTAGATGTTTGCCGTGCAGCACAAGGGCGGCATATTGAACATTTATAAATGTGTAAAAAATGGAATCTTTTTCTTGCCATTGATGAAAAATTATTCATTTTAATTTATGCATGATTAGATACGAATTTATTAAATTACCTATGTCAATCATTTAGAATAACCCTGTAGATTTGCGTCTGTAGATTATTTGCCTTAAGCTGTTACCGATAAAAATTGGTGTATCTACATTTTTTAATATTTAAGCTATGGCATAACCAACGTCTACTTCGAAGGTTCCTATGCCTTTATTCCCGTCGTGCCATTCTTCGGTTGATTTTCTAACTTACGTAGTTATTCGGGGATTTTTTTTGTGAACGATTGTATATAAACAAATGACTTAACTATATCATAGACTTCCTTATATTATAGACTCCCTGTACCTTATAAAAAACTGGATTAAAGAACTGCCGCCCGCTATGTGGCCGCCCATAATATGCCTTTAATTTTTAATTAGGCCGGGGACACCTGCGGCGGACGGTAGGAGTGCAATTGGCACGCTGACCTAGAAGAAGATAGCTGCTCCGCCGGTTTCTGGTCGCCACTTCTTGTGCGTCAAGTGAAGAAAGTTTGCTTGGTTCGTGATTCAGATTATTACGAAAGTGCTCAAGAAATTTGCTGCAAGCAATGTTTTACCGTGACTGCAAACGCTATTTATGGATTAAATCTCGAGTTGAGCGTAACTCGGTATTTGCCTCGTGTGACCATGCGAGTGATACAAATATGGATTCAGTTTTGCAGCAGAAAATGTGCACTGGAAATTTATAAAGAGCGTTGAACTGTTTACCTGGCGCTATTTCAATCATTGATTGATTGAGAGTGATGCTTTAGGCTGACATTTGAAGCAAATAGCCTCAAAGACGTTTATAGCATCAGTTGATAAAGAGCTATGGGTCAGACCGTTGAGGCAATTATGGCAATAAACCATGTCCATGCAAGTTGTTGTGTGTGCAAAGAAGCCGTAGCTCACTCAGTTTAATTAATATTTACATTGCGTTCAGGATCGTTTAGTGGAATCCTCAAGCGCACTGGCTCCATGTTGGAAAATAACCATGTTAATATAATCGATCATCATAGAAATTGTGCATCATAGCTTGTTACATTACCAAGTGAGACTAATACTCTGTTTTGGCAGCCTGTGAACTTCAACGCTGCTTCGGTACCTATCCCTGGAAAAATAAGTGATGAAGCTTGAAGTTGATTCGCGTATTAGGATTCCAGAGAATTTCATACCGTCTTCAACGAATCGTAAAAGTACACCAATAAAAAATGGGAATTCCTGCACGAGACTAATCACGACACCGTTTGCAAGTCAGTAAGAAGTTAAGTTTTTCAGTAGCCCAGCCTGTGTCTGTCAATAAATGAATGCAATGCGATTTTCGAGCTTACATCATGCTGTCTTGTCACTAACTGAATACAATGCTATTTTTGAGACGTCATGCTAAATGCGCACCAATTGTCCACTGAAATTTTGGCTCGGTCAAAAATTTGTTCTATAATCCTACGAGTAAAAAAAATAAAGTTCAGCCCTATGGGAGAACCTTAAACTCAACAGATATATTTTTGTTTGTATTTGCTCGAGAAACAGCGAGATTTCTCCGCATTTGCATAATCGGGTGCAAGCAGCTTGGTCTGAGCACATCAATTGCCCCTGACCAATGCGGCGTGGATGCGCAGTGGACCAATTCATGCATTTTGTGTTGGCTTTGTGAGGGAACTTCGGACGAATTTTTGAAACCAGGAAATGTATTTTAGATGTTTATGGTGTTATTTCTATGGTGGGGCAAGTTGCAGTTCGTGGACAGAATGCTAAACCAAGTAGAAACCAATCACAATTTAAAGTTCCTGGCTCGCAGACATTTGATTCAGGGAAGCCCGATGAATATTTAAATGTGCCTCAAGAATTTTCTTCAATGGTTAAAATGTAGAAAAGGAATTCCTGCGCGGTACACGTGTGAATTCTAGAAATTGAGTTTAGTTTGAAAATACTGCTGTAGCCTCACTAACATTTTGCATGTGATTCGGTTATTATTTGTAGAAGGTTTGTTTGTTGGTATCATGTCAAATTAAAAGAAATATAATAGCTTGATACAGTAACTTTTCATAGAATTAATTATCAAATGAGCCATATTAATCACTGGAATCAATAGATAAAGTGAGCATCCACACTTGAGAACTCACAGAATATTCAAAGGACTCTCTCCAGACGCAGAAACGTTAAACGTGAACTCGTAATCGGGCCTGTTCGCTTCGGCTTTGCCCTTTAGAATGTAGTCGAGCGCAGGGCAGCGCGTCTGCCTCAAATGAAGAGACATGTGGTGGTGTCATCACAGCCCCGTTATTGGAACAACATACGGGACTTCGAACTACAACGATCGAGGCGTTCACAGGCCATCATGGCTACGAAACTAGCCATGACGGCTTAGCGACGGAGGTGTATCTTCAATTCTTTAATATTTGTGTTGTTAAGAAATGCCTAATCGCGTGGCTTGGGAGTAAGCTAATTAGAGCGCTGTGGGCACGTACCTAACTTCCATTGCCGGGTCTGCGGTATTCCACTTTCTCCACATACTTCTGGAGCCCAACCTGTGCACGGCTGAAGGAAGCAGCGACTGTTCCTTCAACAGGAATAATCCGTTTGCGTTGACACTCGTTGCGGATGTTTGTTCAGTACCCGTCTTGCTTACATGGGTTCTTTCGAAGGTTTGAAGAGTGGCTGTATATCGGGATTCAAGTGACGAAATAAAGGACAGCAAATATGCAAGGATACACCATTACTCTTTCTTATCGAGTTATTCGCCGAAATTACATCTATTTTTTTTTAAAGACGAACTTTAAACCGCATTAAATTTTATCAAAAATTGAAAAGATTTGTTCTAGTCCAATTACGATGTATCAAGAGGCTTCTGAATGGACATTGACATACAATTAGTGAGCTTTGCATTGAGCACTATATGATAAATTGCTATGCACGCTAAGTAATCACTGTCAGATAAATCGCTTTTTACCTTCGAACTCGGGATTCCAGCTCGTTTTTCGATTCAATGTTACTTTAACATAGCGACAAAATACGTAATACATGATTTAGGAATTTTTTATACTATCTAAAGTGATTTAAGACAAGTTACCTCGAAGTCAAATGACCACCAACTACATTCATTGAATGAGATTACTCCAATCTTTGTTCATCGACTTCACCAGAATTTTGAAAGTTACATCGAAAAATATTCCATCTGAGAGGAGTGATGGCAATAGCCGGCATTGTAAGTTCCAGGTGCTCAATGCTCGGGCGTTGCTCGAGCAGCGCATTCACTCAGGCCTCCGAGTCATGTTTAATCACCGCGCCATGGTTAGGTTAACGGTCGGCTAGGCCCTGTTGATTTTACCTCTCATGTTTACTCTGTGCAAACACGGGAGGCTTTTACCGGGAGAAAACTTGAAGAATGTCTTAAGAATGAATTTTCCTCCACACGCAATGAAAGTCGCTCAGTATGCTGTGTATGTGGGGCAGGCTGCTAGCCCGTACGTGCACCATTATCATTTCGTTCACGGGAAGTCTTCACACAATGAGAGTGAAATGAGGTGCCTTTGAGATGCATGATGCTTGGTTTTTCAGTCTCCATCATACAATGCTTTACTTTCGCTCTTGAAGTTTTAAAGTTTTCGCTTGAAGTCGTGATTTGCGGTGCGAATGCAATCGTTTGTTCCCAGCGTGTGCCCAATAGTTTTGTCGCTATTAGATCGCATTTTATTCCGAACAACATCTTTGTTTTTTATAAGGGATTTATGATGTTAATGGTCGTTTGATTATTATGAGTAGGTGTTCGTTCTACTTGCCGAGAAAATGGGAGCTTTTGTTGTAATTCATTATTTTTTTTGTATTTTATTTAAATTCATTCTTACCCAATCAATCTGATGTTTTTTTAATGTTTTCAGATGGTGGCAAGATGAAGCGCTCGTGGTTATTGACTGTGTAAACCGTATTCCCGGTTCGGATCAGAATGAAATTCCGACTTTCATCACCTGAAAAAATACAACTGCAAGTACCGTAGTCGACGAGAAAGAAACTGCCTGCAAAAAGTTTTGTGGTAAACTTCGTGGATTGGAGTTGTTATTGAAAAATCGAATTTAACATAGAAATTTTTTAATTTTCCAAGAAATGATCAACTTACACAATTTCGGGAAGGAAATCTACGATTTTTGAACTTGTGAAACGTAGTTGAAAGTGGAGCTTCACACGCACGCCGCGTGAATTCAGTGTGCAGTGATAGTTTCTGTGTAATCATATTCAAATTGTCTAAAATAATAAATAAAGTGAGTGTTTAGTGCGCATCTAGTCACGTTCGCCGAACTCTAGTTCATTACTTGATCATTGAAATTATCCAATTTGTGCTGTACTAGGTTTCCCCTTGCTGCTCAAGACGCCTAGTCCTGCTTTGCTGATTTTGAGCTAATTCTAAATATCGATCGGCGTAGCTTGTTGGATTTAGTGTGAAGTTCACTTATAAATTCACTACTCCTGCACTTCTCGCATCCAAAAACCTACTCTGATCATCAGAACTATTCTCCCGAGTTTGGATATAACCTTTGCACAAGTTATTTCTATTCAAAAGACAAATTTTAAAAATTTAGGTAATTTATAAGTTAGGTCAGAAGTGTTGTGGTGGCAATCATGTCGCTGGTTATGAAGCTACTGGAGCCACTCCAGTTTGGGCATTTCTACCCCGAGTTTTGGTTCGTTCCCGCACTCATCGTCGCGTCTATCTGGCGGACCTACCTCATGAAGGACCCCACGCCACGCCTCGTCAACGAGAGAAACCCCCGCTCCGAGTACGACTTCGTCATCAGTGAGTCTTTAATTCCTTTATTTTAAGTCCTATTATGATGGAATTTTGCGATACTGTGTTCGACTTCGTCGTCAGTGAGTCTTTAATTCCTTTATTTGAAGTTCAATTATGATGAAATCTCGCGGTACGGTCTACGACTTCATCAGTGAGTCTTTAATTCCTTTATTTGAAGTCCTATTAAGCTGGAATTTCGCGACACGGTACGAGAGCCGAAAGGCGATGTCCCATCTTCTATTGTTTTCTTTTTACTGCCTATTCCTTGACGCATCCTGAAATTTTTTTCAAATTCATATGAAGTGAATTTCTTTCGTTTGCTTCGTTTTCTGATGAGTATTTACTTTGAAGTAAAAGTTTTATCATTTTGTTCTGTAACTTTATTTTATATTCTACCCATAGTTTAAGTGAAGTGTCTCGAACATAATTTTTCCGTATGCTCTTCTTACTGTTTTTTTTTCTGAAACAGTTTGTGTTGCACAGTTTCAGTCTGTGGGCAATTCTCACTGTACGTTGCATTCTCATCACTCGACTTCCGTACTCTAATATCAGATCTTTGAATCGCTTCGCTCCAGCTTTCTAAGACAATTTAATCTGCTAAAAGTTTTTTGGCATTGATTTCTGCAGCGTTAGGAACCTGTTGCGTTAAAGTGGCGCTGCCAGCGTCTCTTTAGTGTCTTGGTGCCGACACGTTGAGCTCACGACTAAGCGCTGATTCCTATTAGACTTTTTTTCCTCCGAACTCAAAATAAGCTTATGGTATCCTTTTTTTTATTAGTTCTACGTTCCTTGATATCAGGCTTGAACTTGGCGTCCGTTAAACGTAAAGATTGCTATAACTTTATTGGTTTTAATATATGTTTATGGCATTTGAGGCAACTGCCAAATTTGGTTGGCTTTTAAACATTTGGAAAAATAATTTAACTTTAGTTCTTAACATGAAGCATCCGGATGAATTTATCAGGTTTGTCAAAACCTGCCTGCGATTAGACCTCTACCATCCTATACGAAGTGCGTCTGGCAAAGCAGTCGAGCGTGCCGTTTCATTTTATGAACTCGGCATGCATGATCAATTCTTTCTTTCATGATTGTGCGAGTCATACAAGTTTCCAACTAGTTTCGATCGCCTGCGCATGCGGGTGCCAGCTCTGATGCGTCGGCCGCGGGACTGCAGTGCGTTTTCACTGAAAGATCTTGCTGGCCGAGTTCATTATGAGTCAGTCGTATCTGTATCGGCTGTGGTCCACGAAACTGATTTATAAAACTAGCTCATGAAGTTGATTTGCTGCTATAGTGGTTTAAAATTGAATTCACGTCTCTATAAATAGCAGTATCAGTATCAGTATCGACTGAGAAAAGTGTGTTATCTTAAAATTTGTCATGCGTGATTACCAAACACAATTACTGGTGTTTAGAGCAATTGTCCTGGTTGTACTGCTCGTACTCATGTTTATTGCATGCATCTTATACATAATATACTTCGCGTATCATTGACTTGCCATAATTTTTCATTGGAAATGCTGTAAGAAATTGCGTGCTGTGCACAGCGAAGTATTTATGTTGGACGAGCCTCGCCAGTCTTGACGATCGTTTCCGGCGTTTAGAGTTTTCGTTTTTTATTCCACTTGAATCTACACGAATATAGTCTATTATTTTCAATTCTTAACCCCTCACAATCTAGATCATTTTTTGTTCAGTTATACATTTTGTAGTGGGTGATTTCTTTTATGATTAATAGAATTAATTAAAAGAGTCCAGAAGTTGGTCATCGTGTTCAATTGGCGAAGCAAGGTGCATCTGCCGCGGGTAAGCGGGTCACAAGACCAACGAGTCATCCTCTATTTTGACGAGTCTTTGTTGTCGCTATCGCAAAAATGCATTATTTAGCTTGAATAGCTTAACGCTTCAACGCACCTTATGAATTACGCGCTTTAACTGCGCATATGCACCTGCTGTGCTTCAATACAAGCTAGGAGCTTTCCCTTTTTAAATTATTTCTTTTAGGCTAACTTCGAATACGAAATCTCGTTTAATATCAACTTGATTTATTGTAACCCCAATGCATTATCTAGTAATGAGTGTGGCACAAATGGCAGGTTTACTAACTTACCTTACTAAAGAATCGGCAATGTCGAGCCTATGGTAAAAGGTGCAGCTAATTGAAGCCGTGTTATAAGGCTGACCCCATAGGTATGCTGCATACTTACAACGTACGCGCACAGCTTACGTATGATGCATGCAACTTACCTCTTTTCTACGACAGAACAACAGAATAACCTCTTTTCTATGCACCCGTACCACGCATGTCTCAACCTATCTGTACCCGTCCCTTGCTAGAGTCTGCCTCATATACACTTCCTGCCTCATACACTTCCCACCAGCAAGAGTCTGCCTCGTATACACTCCTCACCAGCACGAGTCTGCCTCGTATACACCCGCCACCAGCACGCGTCTGCCTCCTATACACTCGCTACCAGCACGAGTCTGCCTCCTATACACCCGCCACCAGCACGAGTCTGCCTCCTATACACCCGCCACCAGCACGAGTCTGCCTCCTATAAACCCGCCACCAGCACGCGTCTGCCTCCTATACACTCGCCATCAGCATGAGTCTGCCTCGTATACACTTGCCACCAGCATGAGTCTGCCTCGTATACACTTGCCACCAGCATGAGTCTGCCTCGTATACACTTGCCACCAGCATGAGTCTGACCAGCATGAGTCTGTCTCGTATACACTTGCCACCAGCATGAGTCTGCCTCGTATACACTTGCCACCAGCATGAGTCTGTCTCGTATACACTTGCCGCCAGCACGAGTCTGGCTCGTATACACTCGCCACCAGCATGAGTCTGCCTCCTATACACTCGCCACCAGCAACAGTCTGCCTCCTATACACCCGCCACCAGCACGCGTCTGCCTCCTATACACTCGCCACCAGCACGAGTCTGCCTCATATACACTCGCCACCAGCAACAGTCTGCCTCCTATACACTCGCGTCCAGCAAGAGTCTGCCTCCTCAACACCCGCCCCAGCAAGAGTCTGCCTCCTCAACACCCGCCCCAGCTAGAGTCTGCCTCCTCAACACCCGCCCCAGCTAGAGTCTGCCTCCTCAACACCCGCCCCAGCTAGAGTCTGCCTCCTCAACTCCCGTGTCCAGCAAGAGTCTGCCTCATTGGAACCAAGAAATGACTGCAGTCTCACAAAACGCAGAGCACTGTAATTTTTATTCCCACTCGCACGACCGCGTGTTTCCAATTACGAAGCCCAAGCGTCGAAGAGAATCCGCCATCGAACTTGGTGATGGCTCTGCACTTTTCAGTTCGTGGGGTCAGCATTTCATGGGAAGGAATGCAGACGGACTTCGTATAATGCTTGACTTTCTGCCTCAGGCATACGCAATCAACCGTTTCATCCTCACGATATGGATGTAAAGGCGCGTCATGTAACAGTTTTCTTTTTACGAGCATCATTGATAGAATTTATTGCAGTTAGCGCCTCATTAGAGTCTCTCTGTGATTGCTGGCAGATCATTAAATTCCGTTTCATTTTCAGTTCGTTTCGGATTGCCGAGCAAGAATGAATTAATTTTGCCACGTTATAAGCCAAATTGTTGCGACACCAGTGTGATGGATTTTATTACCAATATAAGTTGAAATGTAATTATTCGAATAAGTTATGGGGAAAACTGTGTCGCATCTCGTAGCGTTTGAATGGCAGGAAGCAAATTATCTCGGCCACCTTCACTAGTGACATCTTCCTGCTCGACTCAATTGCCTTGTGTTATCCCAGCTTTTTTCCTGTCCAACGCTGAGTGTCATATATGCATGTTCTGCCTTGTCAACTGCGAAACTAATTAAAGAACAGACTCTCCAGCTATCAGCTGCCTCGCCCGTTAATGTATCTCAGTTCTATGGACTTGTCAACACCGATCAGCCCTTTATTTCTCGTTACTCAGTTTTACGGACTTGTTAACACCGATCACCGCTCGACTTTTTCAGTGAACCGCCGTGGATTCCGTGATTATTTGCGAAAGAAATCTCCCATCTCAATGTTAATTTTATTCATCGGAGGAACTCAGATGCCTCCTCACAAAATTCCGAATAGTATTGCTAAAAAATGTCTCTCATTGGCTCATGCTATTCTCAGAATCTAGCATTAATTTTTCGGTGTCAAGATAATTGTTTCGTCACAAAACGTTCATCAGTGCCTCGTTGTACTTTCTTATTTAAATATAATTGAAACAGTCTTTTACACGCGTGGAAACTCGTTACACCATTGGAAGCTTCATGTATTCACGAGCGCCTGGATCTACAATTCTACACCATTCCCACTATTCCTGAGATTACCCAAAAGCGTCTTTGGCGCTTGCAGTACGGGTGTTGTGGTCCGGCACCCGTGCCTAGTTGGGCGTGTGGTGCGGTCTACCATTCAAGCAGTTTTTAATTTATGGCTGCGGGATGCATGGTGCCGCAGGCTCGCTGGTTGTATTCTTCCTTTTCTTTGGCTCCACGTGCCATACCTCATATTCACTGACGGCATTTGCGACACGGAAATTATTCCATTGAAGAACGGGAACTGCATTGGAAAAGATGGCGTGATGAGGCTTCAAGCGCTGAAGAGCAGGGTACTGTATTAATAAGGATGACGATCAAAGGCTTCAAGTGGTGAAAAACTGAGCACTGTATTTGAAAGGATGGTATGTAATTGCTTCAGTGGAAGCAACATATGAAAACAACTATAGCGAATAGGGCACGGCAATGCTGAATGGATGAAACATTGGAGAACAACAGTACAGTCGAAGAGATACTTTAGCGAGATCAGTAACAATAATTTAGGGCAAGAATGGAAACTTGTCAGTAAAATTTTTACGTGGCAAATAACAATCCCGTCTTACTTTCTTTTAGTAGGGAGCAATCAGTCTTAGGCACAATTGCATTCCACAGTAAGGTAGTGAAAAACACAAGGAAAATGTCTATTAGGGTGTGAGGTGCAATTAGGTGTGATGAGTAAGTACTGTATGTTTGAGGAGCTGGTAGGTGTGATGCGTTTGGCTGTCCGGCACAATCAACTCTGGGTGTGAAAATTCCTCTCACGGCTATTGACGCACTCTAACCATTGATCAATAACTGCAAAGCTTCCGTAACACGCGTTATGCTAATGCTGCATGACTTGCCCTATTGCCAGGGCGCAGCACCCTGGGCTTACCTGCGATAGAACTGCTTGTTGTTCACAAGTGGCACCTGCTGATCTAGAGCACACGTCTTTGGATCTGGCGATGACCAGATAGAGGGCTTCGCGGAGAGCTGCAGACCAATTGAGTATTCTGGACAAGGAAAAATTGGCAATTGATTTTGTTAATGTAGATTTTATAATTAGTTTTAATTATAACACTAAAACGTAATCCAAGGTGTCAGTGGGGAGAATTTTCAAATGTCGGCGTTGTGTCCTGTTTTGTCAGTCGAAATTGTGGCTCGAACGTGAGTTGTGCGGTTTTGTGCTAGTCGAAGTTGAAGCTCTCGCTTGTGTTGTGCTGTTGTGTGCTAGTGCTAGTCAAACTTATGTAGCTCGCTCGTGATCGAGTTGACCGAGCATGTCGATGAGCCTGAAAAAAAAAACGTGACGAAATGTTAAGAGACACAAGGCGGCATTTTCAAAGTGCCTCTTTGTTTACTCCATTAAACGTTGATCGCTATTTAGGTCCCTTGTCTGTATTTTTTTCGGCCTAATTTCGTGCTCGAATAGGCGTCTGGGTTTACAGTTTACAACAACATGTAATCAGAAAGTAAGTATTTATCTACACGTGGCGACCTTTGCGAAATTTTCAACTTTGATAGTGCGCTTTCCCCGATAAGCCCTTACATTGAAGAGACTCGCTTGGTAGCAGGCGCGAGAGTAAGCAGGATTGAGGCTTGCGGATTTGAGTGCGTCAGAGCTAGTGAGCTTTCACTGAGGCTGCTACGGCCGGGCAAGCTGTGGAGGAAAGCTCCCAAGACCGCGACCGGTTTCATAATGCCGTGTTCCTGTGGAGATGCGCGCGACATTGCCGCGACTTTTTCCACGTATTTTTCGGCTGCCGCACTTGCATGCGTTTGTCTGCGGTTAACGCTTATCCGTTGTGCGTTATGCTGCTTCATGGGGCGGATTTACTGCAAAAACAAGAGAAGCGGCGAGGAAATTTTTCATTAATAGTGCGTTAGCGTGTTTTTTTTACATATTCTTGAGCTCACTTAAATCTTCAAAGAAACGTGCATGGTTTTTTCAGTTTAGAAACTCTATGTCCGACGCCAATTTTTGGGTACGAAGTTTAGAATAATTTGGTATTTTTGTGCCTTAATTGCTACCACTAATCCTGTGCGCGTGATCTAACCTGCAGTTCTCATTGTGGATGGTCAATATTGGTGCTTAAATCGAGTCTATGGCAGAAATTCTGCTAGTATGTATACAACTTTTCTGTACCAGGTGTGATCGCAGCATTTAGATCCGTTATGAAATGAGAACATGGAAAATTATTTAATGTCCTTACTTATTGTGCTTCAATGGAGTATGATGAATAAAGCAAAATTTCTTTTTCTACAGAAACATGATATTCTTTTTTTTTTTAATTTGAGAACAAATAAATGAACTGAAACTTGCTGTTTCCTGTTTTAGTTTAATACCCATTGAACGAGTGAGTACATGAGAATGTTCAGTCTCGGGTGTTATGTTTTGCAACCGGCATCTTGTCGCGTAACAAGAGTACAGTTAACTTATAGCCATTAGAGTGTGAAATTATTCTCTAAAACCTGTCGGATTCAAACTCGACGTTCGCAGCGTTTACGACCCATCGTGTCTTTCTAATTCCTTCTGAAGTGGAGGTCTTGATGGCAACTTTAAACGGCGACCCTTCATTTCAACAACTTTCTTCTTGCGAGAGCATTTGTCGTGCCTTTGTTGCTACTGCTGCTGCAGCATTGTCGCGTATCCTTGATGATCGTTTGCTGCTGACGTTTTTGTCAGTTCTGATTGTGGCATTGCTGTTTTAATTTTTTTACTGCAATCCTTGACGATCGTTCGTTCAATGCTATATTGATTGTTTATAATTGAAGCCGAGAGAAGAATTCGAGGAACTTGTTCTGCATTAACTGTAATGTCGTGACTGCAAAGTTATTTATTTGTGGTGACTTTAAAGTAAAAATGCGCATTACTGTCACCGCAAATATCAAAATTTGTTTTGTTCGTATATGCAGCTAGGCTCACTGACAAGGTGGCGGCGCCATTAACTCGTTGCTGCGGTCATGTTGCTGAATGTTGCCCAAGTGTATTAGCCCGAGTTTCTCTCAATCTGAATATTGCGGTGCTCGTGTTTTGGCAGGGCGGGGGCTTGATAGCTGATCCTGATGCATATTCGATTGCTGCCGAAAACCTCTAACGCTGACAATAATACGTCCTTCCCGCCGACTGATCCACTACACGTCCCTACCTCTGACTGATCCACTACACGTCCCTACCTCTGACTGATCCACTACACGTCTCTACACACGTCTCTACCTCTGACTGATCCACTACACGTCTCTACCTCTGACTGATCCACTACACGTCCCTACCTCTGACTGATCCACTACACGTCTCTACTTCTGACTGATCCACTACACGTCTCTACTTCTGACTGATCCACTACACGTCTCTACTTCTGACTGATCCACTACACGTCCCTACCTCTGACTAGTATCCTTAGTATCCTTAGTATTTGTTTGGGACATAGCAGTCCCAGGCCACGATGGATCGCGGCCTCTGATTAGACTGATCCACTGCACGTCCCTACCTCTGACTGATCCACTACACGTCTCTACCTCTGACTGATCCACATTACTTGCCTAATGCTGCATGCTGAGCGTGGCTTTCACTGACCTCGCTCATCTTGAGCGCGACTCTTCCAGCGAATATCGACCAGTATCCCTGCCTCTTTATTTATATATACTATACTATCCCTGCTATATTTATATACTATCCCTGCTATATTTATTTATATACTATCCCTACCTCTTTATTTAATCTTGGAAGGCCTTCAGGTGGCCGCTCGTTAGACAACCTAACCGCCAGTAAGCTGGCCAAAATTTAATTCCTTTTAAATGCGTCTGTCATTCATGGGTATTTATGCGTGTTTAGATACAGAAAGAAATCCAATTACATTTTTTAACTGCAAGCCTGTCCTGAAAGAAAATACAGAAAATATCCCGACTGTCCATTACTTTTAGCCTTATTTTCAACATTTTTAGTTTCTTTTTGGGTGTGGGAGTAAGCAGAGTATCAAATTTACCTTATTTTTGTAAAATTTCCCGATAACTTATCAAGTTTTCTACTTCTTCCAATGGAGTTTTGTGCTTATATTATGATATGATCTACCATCGATTCTGCAAGGTATTGTCGCTGCAGGTATTAGAACGTCTTGAAAGTATTGTAAATATAGCTGCAAACTTACAGGTCAGCAAAACATACGTATACCAGTAATCACTTTCGGTTCGAAAGTCGTCGGTCATTAGCGAACGACGTGGCTCAATGGCTTCTTGTAAAGTAAAGGCTAATTATTGTGGCGTGAGACGCACAGAACAACTTATACGACGGTTTAGGGACTAAATTATTCCTACTCATGAATGGAATTGAACGTAATTCTATCATTGTGACAGTTTCTGCGATATACAAGATTATATTCAGAAGACTGACTTTAATTTACTGACGAGTTTGCAACAGCGCGATTTGTTTCAGAAGCTTCTTTTGTGTTTAGCGTTTAGAATGCAGGAATTGCGAGGAACACAAAATCGATGTCAAAATGAGATGATATTTTGCTCACAGCTTACCTTAAACTGAGGTCGTTGGTGTCATACTTCAGCGATTGTTATTTTTATTATCAATTTAGTCGTCTATTGCTGATTGCCTCACAAGTTGGCGGTGGCCATCGGTCGAGTCATGCGATAATAGCTTGTGTGCACATCATGCGTATCGTCATGCATCGTACAATTATGCATAGCATGGATTTTTAGTTTAGTTTCTTATGTGCATTGTAGAATTGGTGCTCTTAACATCGTCATGGAGATTGATGATGAATGAGCTTAATTTAACCATAATCCTACGATAGCACAAGATAGATAATTCAGATCCACAATACGTAGTTTGAATGTTCTAATAGAAAGGTTTATGGTTCGCAGAATCTCGCTTCAATTGCATGTATCACATGAATTGGTAAAGTTTTTTCTTAATCGAAACAATTCATTGTAATATCAAATGTTCGACTATTTGAAGAGTAAGGGTCTTCAATAACTGCTCTACCGGGGTCTTCTGAATTTAGTGCTACCGAGCTTTAAATAAACCAGGACTTCGCTTACGGGCCACACGTACTGTCCGTACACACAAATGTCCCTCGTTTTCAGTTAAATTTAGTTGCGACTTTTTTTTAAATGGTTTTCCAATAGGGAAGTAATTGAAGTATTACTTCAGTGTTACTTCTTACAAAGATTCCGTAGAAGTAAATTGAAAAGTGAAGTTGAACGACGAGCTAGGCCCCATAGTTACATATAGCTTATTTAGCTGCGTTTAATGCTTTCATTGTACAGGGAATTTCCACGAATTGCGCGTTGTCCGAACTTTATAAATATTTACGATGATGTGAGGCTCACGAGGTGTCGTAAAGACGCCGAGGCAGTTTCGGGTGTGAACATTGAGGTTAACAGGCAGCAGTATAACCTGTCGGTAGATTAGGCTCTGCTTCGCTACCCGCCTGCTGATTGTTTGCAGTACGTGTGACAAGAGACGGTATGTCAAGAGGCCAGCCAATATTATGAATACGACGTGTCAACTGGCATGCGATGTTATAAATACGGCATTTCAACAGATTGATTTTGCCTGCGTTTTCTTTACTATAAAAACAGTGTTATTGTTTGAATATTAACAATTCAACTAAAAATGCAGTTCATACTTCATGCTCAGTAAATTTTATTATAATCGATACTCGTCTCTTGTATTGTCGACTGTCGCTGTTTCATGAACGTATTTTTATTTAATTTTTGTAGTATGCATTTAAAATTGTCAAGTTTCTTCTCCTTTTGCTTCAATCCCATCTCTTCCCGGTTAAGCTCGTTCGCCTCCTCAATGAGTTCCTCTCAGCTTTCAGTTTCGCCTTGTGCTGCGCTAGGGCGACCCGTGCTAATGCAACTGAAGATCCGGACATTACAGAGGAAGACGCCTGACTGACGTACGAGCGCGCATCTGACGCAGTACGTCACTGCCCGTGACGAGGATGTTATCGATGGTCTTCATAAATTCACTTATGTCTGTCAGAATGAGTTCGACCATCTCTTCTAAACGCTCCTGCCTGCAGTCAAAAATTAAATTTTAAATTAAATTCTCAAAGCAAAAAGACTGGACCGGGGAGGCAACAGTCGTTAATGACATCGCTAAGCATTTTTTGATCGGTAAATCGTCAGATAGGAGGTTCAGTTTACGTGACTGAAGTTGTCAAAATCGTCGTGAATCGATATCGAGGTTCTGTGAATGAATCCACTCTTAGTTTACTCAGGAATTCCGAGTGAACATTTACCCCCCAGTTATTTCTGCATGTGGGCCTTGACATTCTACACTATGTATTGTCTTCAGAAGATGTACTTTGCTGAAGAATGAAGCCAAGTTGGCCCATTTTAAGCAAGGGATGCAGCGAGATGCTGTCGCTTCTTCCGCCGCACAACTTATATGAATGAAACTCCTTTGTGTGTTCGTCTCGTATCGCAGCGTGCCGGCCGCACGATACGCTTCACTGCAGGTTAAATTTTCCGAATAGAAGGCGTTTTATGGCAGTCTCACGGTCTTGTATTCACTGGCCAGCTTTACTTAGCCTGGTTTTTAGGGTCAAGACTCAGTATGGGGGCGTGGGTGTCTGTTGCGTGCGGGAGGCAGGTCAGCCTGCCCTGCGTCGAGAAAGCACTCACTGAGTCCGCTCAGGACTATGAGCATGCTGCGTGGAATGCATGCTAAAATAGAAAGATGTGGCTGTTTTATCTGCTGTGTGGTTTTGGAATTTTTTGGCTCAATTCCAAAAAGGAATTCCTAGAAATTCCTGCAGTTATTCGCGTTTGAAACGAAGTTTGAAATTTTCACGTTCAAATTATTTGCTTTATTCATAACTTGTAAATAGCTTGTGGAAAAAGGGTGATTCTGCTGTATAGATTGGCCTCATTTTGTTAAAGAAATGTAGTGCTGTTCCTACACCAGCGACCATCCGTCATACATACACAGCAACACCATTCACTGTACCAACACCATGCAGCAACCCTTCACTGTACCACGCAGCAACCATTCACCGTACCAGCACCAGCAACCATCCATCCCACCAGCACCAGGTAACCGTTCGTTGGTCACTGCGACGCCAGTGGTTTTTACAGGGCAGATGAGCGAGGCACACGACCGTGAATGTCCACATAAAGTCTCGAGCTTTCTCGGCGAGGGGAGCAGTTTTTACCCGACAAGACGTCGTCTTTACCTCGCCAAACAAATGGTTTTTGCGTTGTGCTAGTGACACATTATATATTTATTCGCCCGGGACTACTGCGCTCGGGCCGCTTGGATGCTTGTCCTATCGACATGCCATGGCGTTACTGGCGGTTTGGCTACACATTTGTATCTGAGAGTGCATTGTTTGCGGGTGATTTTTGTGCATCCCATCGATATTTCGATGCAAAGGAATCACCCGCAAACTACGACTCTGAACCTCCTTGCGTTTACTGTCAAAGCTGCCTCCATGTATTCTGTTGCGAACGATCCTAGTACGCAAATAAATAATAAATTTATTCGCAAATTGAACGTTACCTTGAACGCCTTCTTGCTACAATAATGTCGAATTTTATAAGGAAACATCAACTCCTCCTGAACTTTATCCTGTTACCTTATTTAGTACATATTGGCTCATGTGCATACATTCATCAATTGATATTGGATAATATAACCAGATCATTGCTTATTCAAGAATAAACTTTTTTCTTGACGAAAAAATAGGCTGCCAGCAACTCGAATAGGAGCGAAGCGTCAGCCTGACTTTCTATTCGGACTTGATTAGAAAAGCGACCCAGCAGCTCACAGCCGCTAAATTCTGGGCTTGTCTTCTGTATAGGCGCGTCCTGAGTATTGAATGCGATTGACTTGCTAGAAACGGCCACAGCATGATGGAAAATATGTCAATGTTGAATGGTCCTACAAATATTATCAGTACACACTCCTCTCATGTAATGAAATTCGATCATTTATGTGGTTTTCATGCGCTTGAAAAATATTGAGGGGAAAGCCTGTTATCTATGACAAGATTACGTATTACTTTTCGTAAAGCTTATGAAAAACTTTATCTCAATCTGGGTGAAACATTTCTGCTCTGCGTCCGAGGGGCTTCACATTTCAAACTTTTTCCGCGATTTTCTCACTCGTTGAGTAATGACGCAATCAAAGCTCACTCGATGAGACATGACGTAGTGAAGGCTCTGTTTACGGGAAGGAATTTTAACTTGCGATTATACATCGCGGGACATTTTTCTCTGCATGAACTTTTTTTAGCGGCTGTCACGAAGAGACATGGCTGAGTCAAGACTAACTCGATGCGACATAATTCTCTGTCATGTAGTCTCACTGTATAAAGGCATAATACAGGAGAATGATGACCTAAGATCCCCCAAGCTCAGTGCTATCAGACTCGGTTTACGAGGATGGATTGTAACGTGCAGCTACACATCACCGGATATTTCTCTCCGTATGAACTTTATTAGCGAAACTCTGCGGCTGTCACTTCCACTACGCCGTACGAGGCGTCAAGCTTAGAAACTTCCTGCCGTCATTCTCGGTAGAAGCGTGGATGCTATGCATGTTCCACGATGCCTCGTATACGATGTCCTGAGCACGATGTCCCGTCCACGATGTCCCGTGTACGATGTCCCGTCCACGATGTCCCGTCCACGGTGTCCCGTCCACGATGTCCCGTCCACGATGTCCCGTGTACGATGTCCCGTCCACGATGTTCCGTCCACGATGTCCTGTCCACGATGTCCCGTCCACGATGTCCCGTCCACGATGTCCTGTCCACGATGTCTCGTCCACGATGCCCCGTCCACGATGTCCCGTCCGCGATGCGCTGTCCACGATGCCCAGTCCACAATGTCCCGTGCACGGAGTCTTGCTTGCGATGTTGGCGGCTTCATTGTCTTCGAGTACCAACAATAAATTTTGCTTCAGTGAAACTATCGATTATGCCAGGTACGAATAGCACTAGAGATCAGTTCCTATGGAGGTATGCAGTGATGATCACACCTATGGAGGTATGTCAGCTCTATCGTGCAGTGATGGGCAGACACCAATCACACCATGTCTGCCTGCCAGCCTCGGAGAGGATGATGCCCACTCTCCATTGTCACGTCTCAACTCACAGCGAAGTTCGTGCGCTTTTACTTCTTCATTGTCTGCCTTTTTCGTCTCTTTCTCATTGCTGAATTAATGACAACTTTTTTTGCAGTTGACGCGCCTAAGAGTTTTATATCAACACTATGGTTACGGTTCCAACTTACAGATAGTATGGTTATGGTTATGGAGAAATTACGGTCATCGTAAACTTGCATAAAGAGCTCTCAGAAGTCAGAATACGGCCATAGCTCCGGAAACGTGGCGGTGTCTAAAAGACCTTGAGATAAGTGGGCGCCACGAGGGGGGAGGTTGGGGGTCAGGCATTTTCAGGTCCCGTGGACAACACCATCAGATCTTGTGGACAACACCATCAGATCTTGTGGACAACACCAGCAGATCTTGTGGACAACACCAGCAGATCTTGTGGACAACACCAGCAGATCTAGTGGACACCTGGGACTGTGCTCACTGGAGAGAAGAGAGAGGTATATCATACTGTACACCTCTGCTTACATGTCAAATGACTTACATGGTTAGCATCGGGTAGTGAATCAACAGATATATAATCAAAGACGATTCAGACAGTTTGTTCTGCCGTTTGTTTTGGTTCTTCTTTCGGAGTTGCCGCCCTAGTGTATGGTTGCCAGGTACCGCTTGATTAACAACTTACCTACTCTTCACAGGTAGTTCTAGCACATTTAACTGATTACATGTTAAATTACTATTTCAACTAGAATAATTGATTATATTTTGCAAATAAGCTACTCTCAATTCATTCGGCAGGAGCGGCTCACTTTCTGTGTGCCTACAGCCAGCGAAGCGGACGCTATACTTATACTCTCCACTTTTGATATGCTGCTGCTGTATAATCACGTACAGGGGGGTTTGAGGTCAAAGTTTCCACTCCAGCCATTTTTCCCAGGAGCTCACCCGTTATCATCTTTTGAAAATTGGCACAGACACGTACGCATATTTTTTTACCAAACCTTCTTGTCGGATTTCCGAAAATTCCACTCCTTCCCCCTCAAAATCCCCAAAAAAGGGGGAAATTTTGGTCAAAAAATGACCTAAAATGAGATTGCGGAAACGATCACAGCTCGAAAAGTTGCAAACTCAGAGCAATGCGCTTGATTTCAAACGAAAGGTAAAGAATTGGAGTGTGTTTGGGATTTCGAACTATTTTTTGTCGGGTCAAAACTTCATCGCTAAATTGGGGGTCAAAGTTGACCCTGAAAAAATTGTTTTCGGCCATTTTTCGGTTGTTTTTCAACTCTCGCGGCCAAACCGTAAGCATTTTTGCCATAGTAAAAGCGGGAAAAAGATGCGTCTTGTTGAGACAAACACACTGGTGAAAACGGATTTTGAAAGAGTTCAAAACTCACAAAGTTGTGAGCGAAACTTTGATCAACTTTTTACCATTTTTTCACTTTTCTCTTCACAACTCTACGGAAAAATTTTATATATTTTTTCAACAACCCTAACAATAAAGAACAAGTCTTTGCCTTTAATTTGGACCCTGTTTCATGATCCTAGTTTCTATAGAGATCGAGATATGATTTTTCAAAGTAGACAATAATTGACAAAATTTTCGTCCAAATAGCCTTAGTTCGGGCGCTGCTCTCAACGTGTTCTACGAATTTACTTTTAAGACTATTGTGCAAGCTGTGTAATTTTAGGAAGCTTTCTGAAAGTTGGTATCGACAGAGGATAAAATTGCGCTAATTACTGCCTAGTTAACTCATTTTCAAAAAAATTATTTCTATTAGAAAATTAACGATCAAAAATAAATCGAGATTCGGTTCTGCTCACTTCTAAAGTACTTTATTAGGCACTTATTTTTTAAGTTAGACACTCTTCGTATATGGTTATTTACTTCAGTTAACAATAGCAATATGCTAACAATATTTACTCATATAATACGATCTCGCCCTAGTTGGATAATTTGAAATTTTCGACCGAAAACATGACGAAATTAATCCTCACGGTAGCCAAAAATCTTTTTACAAGAAAAGGAAATTCCCAAGTCGTGAGCACCGTAAGATGACCAAGTTGATTTACTTTTCAATGCAGTTCCATGTAGAGACAAGCGTAATTTGGTTTTGCTCTGAAACTTCGGTGATGCGAAGATTTCTTGTATGGCATCTTATCTACGAAATCCCCCCAAAAATGGTCATATTAATTAAATTTGGCCTCGTATTAGTTAGACTGGTATCTAGGATGCAGCTCAACTGCCCAAAAGTCGGCTCTCCGTCGCGCCAATTCAACGTGAAATCTTCGGTCAAAGTGCGAAATTCCCTAGCTCGAAAAAAAGCATTCCAAATCCAACATCAACAAGAAAGTTTGTCCAAATTAAGAACGGAGCCAGCGAACGGCAGAAGAGCAAGCCTTCGTCACCAAAGCTTCTTCCACGTCATCCAAAAGCTCGTCTAAAATGCGAAAGCTGACGATTGTTGAGCTGCGCCAAGCGATCTGCGAAATCCAGGAGCAAGTAAAGGAAATTGAGGAGCAGCTGCAATTAGAACTAGAGCAAGAACATCGACTTTATTTGGGTTGCGGCAATATGACCAAAAAAGTCGCGGCGAACCAGCAGAAATTACTGTCGGCTACAGATAAAAGTCGATGTCGTGACGAGATGAACGCCAAGCTCGAAAACGACATCAGTACGAGGAATGTGGCCAAAGATCTCCAGCGCGACCTGGCTGATATTAAGCGTTCCTTTAACGCCGTGAAGAAAACCCTGTTACTTAGGAATCATCACTTCAAGATCCACGAAAAGTTCACGTAAACATACGATATTGAAGTGTAACTGATGTGCGATATTGACGAGATTCGCTGCCAATTCCCGGCGTTGAAATAGCGCATAGCTGCGCTCTAGGCTGAAGCTGATCAAACTATAACGCGATTTGAAAGGGTGGTGAGGGCGATCCGTGATCCCGTAATGATCCGTATACGTGATGAATTACGTCGTAAACCGCGTGATGAAACGCATTTTGTAGCTGAACTTCAGAAGAAATTGAAGGCCATTGAGGACGAAAAATAATGCTCCAGTGAGAATATTGCGAAGCTCTCAGAGGAGATTGAAAAGAAATAAGCAATGATGTGGGAGATCCGAGAAGCCAGGGAAACTTGTTACAAACTTTCCTGTAGACTGCGAAGTCTAATCTGTCACCATAGTAAACTAGCCAAGGTGCTGGCGACCAGCCTTGAAAGCAAGCAAGACATCCTCGAATTTATGCCTTGTGAGGTGGAAAGACTTCGATCGGACATTATAAACTGGTTGCAAACCGTAGCTGCCAAAACCGTACCAGCCGAGCACCAGCTGTGTGGTTGCTACAGAGTATATATAGAGGACAAGGTCCTGCAGCACACGCTGCAACAAATGCAGCAGCAGTGTCTTTCCAAACCTGAGACCAGTGCTGCCTCTTCAGAGTCCAATACTTGCACTGGATCAAGCCAGTGATGAGAAACGGTGTTATGTAAAAACGTTATGCGACACGATGCGATTTGATTTTGATAAGATGTGATGTAATACAATGTGATTTGACAAGATGTGATGTAAGACGGTGTGAAAGTAGAAAATGTGATGTGATGAGATTACCGTTTGCGATCTGTAATATTTTGTCATTATTTTCTTGCAAGTAAAAAATTGAACGTGGATGAAATTAAAATGTAAAGTTTTTACTAATTTTTGTATCCAAAACTATTTGAAACCATCAGTCGCTTATTGTCTTTTGAGGAAAATTGATAGCCACACTGTAGAATGGTGATAATTATATTAGAATCAGAGACTCGGATGATAGGAAGAGGATGCATATTATATTATGCTTATTATACCTTCTATATCAGCTGACTGCATGCAGGTGCCATATGCAGCAGGTGCTGTGTAATAAAAAACTAAAAGTGGTCAAAGTTAAAAAAACTAAAAGTGGTCAAAGTTACCCCGCCGGTCAAAGTAACCCCATTTTACGGTGCCATATGCATGCAGGTGCTGTGTAATAATTGTGACAATGGATCATGTGCTACAGGTGACGCCTAAACTTACAGATAGTAAGTATGGTTCCATCTGTGATTATGAAGATCCTGGTAGACATTATTGTTTCAACCTCGTGTTCGCCCGCGCCGTAAGCGAGATCAAACAACGCCCTAAATTCGACCACGCGATGCATTTAACTCTTCCACACGATGTATTCAATTCGGCTACACTATGCCACAAATTTGACTATACAAGGCTGAGAACTCATACGTTCGCTGCCGTAAGCTGATATTTCCGTTATGTCTGTTTTATGATGTCGTAAACTCGGCTGTGTGATTCCGCAAACTCTGCTATATGTGATGCCGCAAACTCGGCTGCGTGATGCCGCAAACTCGGCTGTGTGATGCCGCAAACTCTGCTGTGTGATGCCGCAAACTCGGCTGTGTGATGCCGCAAACTCGGCTGTGTGATGCCGCAAACTCGGCTGTGTGATGCCGCAAACTCGGCTGTGTGATGCCGTAAACTTGGCTGTGTGATGCCGCAAACTTGGTTATTCATCGACGCCGTACGTCTTGGCCGTTCAACGCTATATAGCGTACAGCTTTTTTACACGTCACGTACGTCCCTGAGGAGTGGCTGAGTGACTTGACCGGACTGGACTGTCATTCTGGCCGTAAAAATTACTTAATTTCAATTACTAAATAGTAATTAGTGATGCACAGTCCGTCAGTAAAGAGAGGGTGTGATCGTTCGACTTCTCGATCACACAATGACTTTTCAATACTTGAGTCACGTATACTCATGTTCTTTATATACTCGTATATACACCATTGTTATATAGAGACAGAAAGTTCGGATAACGCGACGGAAATTACACGCAAACACAATAATCTCCATGTTTTCGCGCGACTAATGATTATGTTTAAAATTAAAGACTTTAGGCCGGTTTCTATGTTTAAAATTAAAGACTTTAGGCCGGTTTCACCACATGCCAGTTCTTACAGCAACAGGTATAGCAATCCTCACAGCTGGTTTCAAGTACCATTTCCTGGCTAACCCCAGACACTTTGTATGTTCCGTGATTAAATGGCATTAGTTCGAAGCTGCAAATTGCGTTGCTTCCACCCGTTTTTTTATCATAACAGAGAAGGTAATAAATTACTTTAAATAAATTAATGAATAAGCTGATAACGCAATTTCTTCCTAATTGGCAGTGCCGTGTAAACCTCAAGTTATGTCGGCTGTTGGGTTTGGTCTAATCCATGCATGAAACTAATTGGATATTAACGGGTGAGGGATACTGAACAACATTTTGTTGACTATATACTGTTGGTGAGACGCAAGCGGCATATAGTAAAGTCGGCGATGAAGCTCCTTCGCGGCTCCTATTTGTGGTTTCTCAAAATCGAGCAGATAATGAAAACCGTGATTGGGTAAAAATGATCTGTTTGGACATGTATTGGGAAGTTATTATGTTGGAAGAGTTGATTAAGAAAGTTATCATAATAATAGAAGATTATGCTAATCATGAGACTTTTGTACTTAATCGGAACATATAAGCTATTGTTGAAACCTTCACAACTACGTTATGTGAAGTGTCCAGAGTTGGTCCCGGGCGTACCAACATAACCATGCCTTTGATGTTGGTATACATGCAGCGGTTGGTACACAGCGGCTGGTCTCCAGCTAATCGAATGTCTCCATGTTTTATTTACAAATGTCTCCGGTAATGTAATTAACTTTATAGGTTCGTCTCTGGTCGTGTTTTGAATAGCTTCATTTAGACAAGCAACCACGGGAAATGCAGAAACTTCGATATCACATAGGAAGGACCTCAGTGTTCAGTTTGTTTCATAGTAAGCAAATACATCAGTTCATAGTAAGCAATACATTTGTTAAAGCAAATATATCAGTTTGTCATCATAGTATTTACTTTAAGTGAGTTCAACTCGTAATTTAAACTGATGCAGCATATTACTGATATTTTTAAGTTTAATATTCATGCAAAAATATGTTTTTATAAACAAATTGATTCGTTTCAAATTAATTACGCTAATCAACAGTGCTTCAAATAATTAGAGCATTAGTTCTTTTAAGTTAATCAGAAATATTTAGCTTCAAAACTACCCTTCTAAGTTTTATGTGAATGCGATGGCCCGCTAGTAGAAATTGTCGTGTCCATGTAGAGCTTAAGGAATCTTATAGTTATTCAAAAGAAAGTTTGATACCAGATAGCTTCACTCTGCTGCACACCCGCTGCTCGCTGTCCCTGTGGGAAAGGTCAGGCTGCTGCACCTTCACGTACCTGTGAAAGTTTTGCTTGCTGCCCGGTACGTGTGTCCCAATGGTACGTGCTGCCCGGTACGTGTGTCCCAATGGTGCTTGCTGCCCGGTACGTGTGTCCCAATGGTACGTGCTGCCCGGTACATGTGTCCCAATGGTGCTTGCTGCCCGGTACATGTGTCCCAATGGTGCTTGCTGCCCGGTACGTGTGTCCCAATGATGCTTGCTGCCCGGTACGTGTGTCCCAATGGTGCTTGCTGCCCGGTACGTGTGTCCCAATGGTACTTGCTGCCCGGTACGTGTGTCCCAATGGTACGTGCTGCCCGGTACGTGTGTCCCAATGGTACTTGCTGCCTGGTACGTGTGTCCCAATGGTGCTTACTGCTCGGTACGTGTGTCCCAATGGTACGTGCTGCCCGGCACGTGTGTCCCAATGGTACGTGCTGCCCGGTACGTGTGCCCCAATGGTGCTTGCTGCCCGGTACGTGTGTCCCAATGGTACTTGCTGCCCGGTACGTGTGTCCCAATGGTACTTGCTGCCCGGTACGTGTGTCCCAATTGTACTTGCTGCCCGGTACGTGTGTCCCAATGGTACTTGCTGCCCGGTACGAGTGTCCCAATGGTGCTTGCTGCCCGGTACGTGTGTCCCAATTGTACTTGCTGCCCGGTACGTGTGCCCCAATGGTACTTGCTGGCCGGTACGTGTGTTCTGTTGGTGCTCTCACCAGTCACCCGTTACATTGTTTCTGTTCGTTTTTGCTGCCAGGCACCAAGTCCTGTTGCTGCTTGATGACCTGTGCGTGTGACATATTCGTGTTTGCTGCCTGCATTTACCGTAAGTCTCTTATCTCTAAGTGTCGTTGAACATCAGCTTGAGTGCTTGTTGGAACCGAAGTCGGCATGGAGAGAGAAATCATTTCACATTATATAAGGTCGTGTTGTGCCCCAGCAGACACTTTGGTCTGCAGACTGACACCGACTCTGTGTATGCAGACGCTCGAGCGCTGCTAGGCCGCGTTACACGGTCTTTGTCACGCTCGGGTCTTCAGCTCCTCATTAGGCGGTCTAATTTGCTGGACGCCTCCTCACGACACGTTACGGCTCGTTAATGTCTCGCTTACCGACTGCAATTACTGCACTGTGAGAGAAGAGGCTTATGTATTAGAGGTGAGCCAATGGCCAGATTTAGTCCCGGGTGGCTGCGATATAAAACAAAACAAGGCGAGGTCTATACTACGAGTACTATAAAGTGACCGAAAACGATAGCGAAAAGATCTCTAGCTTGAAGAACGCGTTTCAATCCGTTGCTATCAAACATTTCATTGTAATTAAGACTCAGTTATGCCAATCGTATGATGATGCTAAATTAATTCCTTGTATAATTTCGTGTCGATAGTACAATGATATTCACGCAACTCCTGATATATTTTCGTGTCAAGTGTATGATGATGCTTACGCAATTCCTGATTTAATTTTGTGATTCTACGGATGATCTTTTATCATCCTAACGTCTCCGGTTAATTACACTCGATTCGTTAGACGCTTTATAACATTTATAGCCTGTGGTTGGAGAGCCCGTTTCGGCAACGATAGGTTTATTTGTTAGCATAGCATTGTTGCAGTTTTATTAGCGTGCTTTAGCATAATGCTGCATCCAGAGCAGTGGAAAAATGTGTATACAATGCATGATTCATATTGCATTTCTGCACAAGTAGTGAAGCGCACAAAATAACTATTTACTGTTTCTTATTTATATGGCCCTTTTGCTTGCTTGGTGTAGTTCATAAAACATGGATATGCTCTATCTTGTCTATACTTCGCTTTTGCTTTCGCGGTGCAACGTACAAATATTTATTTATTCTCTCTTATTTATTCTCTATACATCACAGCAGTTGTGGTGCAGCGTACAAAATATTTATTTATACCTTCTTATTTGTATTGCACTCTTGCCCACGAAGCACCGGCAAGCTCCTCAAGGACCACATACCTGAAGGCTTTAAATAGAAGGCGCTCTAGAAGACTGCGCCTAAGAGAAAGCGACCTTCCCAGCCGGACTCGTCCGCAGTTAAGGTTTAAACGCTCGTTCCCGATTGACTCGCCTGCAAGAGCGATCAACTAATTATTTTTCATCTTCCATTACGCTACGTAGGGGAAATTGTTGAGACTCGTGATCCGTCAAAACCTCTAATGACGGCCTATGCTTTCATATAACGGCCCTGCAATGGGAGGAGGTTTCCACTTCGTGGAAATGTAGACACACATGTATGCATTTTCAAACGTACTCAAATTTGAGCTTCGTGCACATATCGTACAAAGTTCTCGTATGTTCTTAATTAACTGCCCTATCAACCTCCTGTGTAGACATTGGTTAAATAATCGGTGACTTCTTTTAAGCTGCTCAACACTTTCTCGCGGAACAGCCCATCTGGAGCTCAGCCATAATTGTCCCGCTGTTATACGTCGTTAGTTAACTAACGACGCTCGTATGGTTGCTCGAGTGGTCAGCGTTCACTTTTTGACACTTCAGAAAACACTCGCTTCCATGCCGTACGCTTGGCAGATGGTGGAGGATATGGAAGTGTAAGCGTATAGTTTGAAGGTGTGAATACGGCACACACCTTTCACGTATTTTACGGTAAACGAGTAACAACCACGCCGGTGTAATGTGCAAACATGCTGTCGCTTTCGTTTGTGAACGTAGTGACGTATTTTGCGAGTTCTGTCCAATCGTTCAGTATGAGATATAAACTTAGGGTGTCAACTGTGTTAATTTTGAATTTATCCTTCCAATTTTTTTTATAAATAGTTTTTGCCCGTTAATTAATTACTGTAGCGATATATCCACTCATTGCCATTATTGTTTGCTTATTTTATCACTTGGTATTTTAAGCGTTGATAGCCCTCTTCATTGGTCTGATTGCCCCTCTTTTATAGTACTCTTTGAACTGCAAAGTTCTGCGTTCGAGTGTTGGTCTGAGTAAGAGCTTGTGAGAACACAAACATTGCGCAGTGTTAACGCCCGGACGTTGTTTGCCAGATCTGTTAGGGAAGACTGAGTTGAGCCAGAGCTGCAGTGGGCATTTTATGGACCAGCTTAATGGGTGAGATGTCCTGTTGTCTCCATGGTGCAGCTTAATGGGTGAGATGTCCTGTTGTCTCCATGGTGCAGCTTAATGGGTGAGATGTCCTGTTGTCTCCATGGTGCAGCTTAATGGGTGAGATGTCCTGTTGTCTCCATGGTGCAGCTTAATGGGTGAGATGTCCTGTTGTCTCCATGGTGCAGCTTAATGGGTGAGATGTCCTGTTGTCTCCATGGTGCAGCTTAATGGGTGAGATGTCCTGTTGTCTCCATGGTGCAGCTTAATGGGTGAGATGTCCTGTTGTCTCCATGGTGCAGCTTAATGGGTGAGATGTCCTGTTGTCTCCATGGTGCAGCTTAATGGGTGAGATGTCCTGTTGTCTCCATGGTGCAGCTTAATGGGTGAGGTGTCCTGTTGTCTCCATGGTGCAGCTTAATGGGTGAGGTGTCCTGTTATCTCCATGGAGCAGCTTACTGGGTGAGGTGTCCTGTTATCTCCACGGAGCAGCTTACTGTGTGAGGTGTCCTGTTATCTTCATTCCCTGTTCTCTCCGACTTGTATTGTCATCATCTACCGACCTTGTTGCACCTGACGTATATATTGACAGGACAGCTCAATTATACAAACTCATTCTAGATAACATTTCTGCGGTTATATGAAAGCATGCCATTAACTGCCTTTCAATTCAACATGCCTTTATTTCTGTAGCCCACAGAGGTTGCATGCTTTACTGACAAAAAAATGATAAAAATAAATGATAAAGAAAAAAAATGATAAGAAATAAAGATAAAGAAATGATAAAGAAAAAATGATAAAGGTAAAGCGTTTTGCTATTCGTTAAGGGGGCTATAGAGTGGCTCAAGATTTCGAAATGCGTTTGTTAAATGATGTTTATACCTCGTAAGTTGATGTCTTTATGAGTTCTGCGCTCAGCATAATCTCCAACTATAACACACAATCTAGGTTACACCGAGAGAAAACGGCTCATTTCAATTCCGGATGCCATGTTAAAGGTACTCCCATCCATTGAGAATTCTACGTTCTTACAATTGTTCTGGTTGCTTTAAATTATTCATTGACATTAGCATATCAATGGGTAAAGGCACGTGGTTCGCGGTCAGATTATACAGTATGGCACTCAGTGCTCGATCCGTCATTTGTGTTATCAATGTTTTGACACTTTGTAAACTAACTATTGCTGCATGCGGTATTGTCCTATTCATTATTAGCCTAATTTCGTGTCGTCTGATTTAATGTTAATTGACTTTCTTTGCATCACATGTCATCTAATTGATTGAATTCGCTGTACTTCGTGTAATCCAGTTTTTTAACAACTCATTTGGTTGCATGCAATATCTTCTTATTCATTATTAAGAAACCTTAGCTTTATTTCTACATGGCCGTTAAGGGTTGATATGGCTTTTGAGGCTGAAAAGTCAGTATCACACCTTGTACTGTGAACACGGCTGGGTTGACCCTATATTTTCTCCACGCTTCCCGACCTATAGGATTTTCTTGAGAGAATTCCTGGGGTATTCATTGGTATGCGTTAATTGAGTTGCTATTCCACGCGCTAAATTAACCAATTTTTCTGCAGTGAAAGTGGGAAAAATTAGGTGATAAATTTTCCATCTACGCTACGCCGTTTTTTATGAGCAATGTTTGTGCATCGTAAGAAAATCAGACTAATATTGATATCTTGTTCACCGAACCAACTATATAGAAATATCACTGTCATTCCCGAGTTGCACTTGGTAGAACGGCAAAATGAGATTAAATATGATCCCTCTTAATTGTACGTTTCACTGTACTTGGTTTCATTGAGTTTAATGGTCCTTCTCACACCGCCGGACATTCCTCAATAAATCCAAGTTGGCGTCAGTTAAATCAGTCACCTGAACGCTCGAGATTTGACGCTTGCGAGTAACATCTACCACGGGTAGAAAGACATCCTGTGTCTCTGTGGTCAAACTTATGGAGATTTCCCATTGCAAAGGGCATGTACTTAGCATAAACCTCGCATCAATGACGTTAGTTATCCCTGGAACTCTCTCTTGTTTCTTTTGGTGTGCTTAGAACGTCTATTTAGGTAAGCTTGACCACAACATCCGTTCCGAATAGTCTTGACCGCGGCCAACACTTTCTCAAGCCAAGCAATGTTCCTTATCTAATGCGGCTAACACTTTCTCAGGGCCTACCAAGTTCCTCAGCTTATGCAATACTTGTCAGGTAGGCAAGAGAGAGCATGCTTCGCGTCACGTACGCGCGTCAAAAATCATACGGTATTAGTGAGAATTTTGACGCGAGTTAGCACAGTAAGTGCTACCATATCACAATTACCACTGAGTAACTGGACACATTGATTGATATTTGTTGTGATGGAGAAATTTTTTGCAGTTTTACATCGTCCTGTAAAGATCCGGCACAACTTTTCCATGATAGTATTTCAGTAAGATTCATATTCTCTCTCTCGATCAGACCTGAGGTTGTTTTTGCCTTTATTAATTAATTTACAATTTATTGGCTATTATGCAATTTAACGAGACAAGTTTCAGGTCAGGGCGGAGGTATGCGAGTATTTCTTTCATTCCTGGAACCGGATCGTCCGGGGAATATAGCCGCCCATCCAACAGAGGGATCTTGCCGTGCCGTCGGCTGCATGGCAGGCCGTTTTTGTACTCGTATGAAACAAGCCGAGTCTTGGTCAGCCTGTGCCTATGCTCGAAAAAATTGCTCGTACATAGGTCAAAGTAACCCGACGTTCCACTATTTTGCTTAAGAATTATTATGTAAACTCTGCTTGAGTGGATGTTGCGTATTTTCGGATGCTGTCTGCAATGAACATTTTAAAATACGCCTTTGAGAATAATTCTTACCGATCACAGTGTTAGTTGGGACTGCCGTCAGGGGTTACGTACTTTAATTGTCGTCGCGACATTTATGATTGCTCAGTCAACGGTGCAATAACGACGTTTTGTCGGACTGCTTGGGTACAAAGGTACCTACCCTGGGTACGATTGAAACGCTGCAAAATCATGAGTTAGACTATAGATGTGGTCTAAATAACAATTAATTTGTTTGTGATTGAATTATTAATTCTTACGCGTTTTCATTATTGTTATTCTTTTTGCGGGCCCTTTTATGTTGGTCGCCTCAACAAACCATACCTTAGCTTCTAAACTGAATGAAGTAAGTGTTCAGGTAACTCCTGAAGATGGCCATATCTTCACTCACGACACTCTTCATCGTCTTATAGAGGTGCAGCAGTAGCATCTACCGTCGGTCGTTGCGGCAGGCTATCCCAGAATTTTCGCGATCGGCTGCCGCTGCTCGTCCAGCTTTCTCCGCTCAAGTGACCGGTAAACGAGCGGCCTCTGCTGCTCCTGGCCCATACATCGAGTCGTAATTCAGCGTCAATGGGCCAGAACTCGACCGTGCCGAACCGCCACTCGTTAAATATTTACTTGTTACTGGTCTCGAACTTAAGCGTTTACTGCCCTTATTAATCAAATGGTTCCTCGTCACTAAAACAGAACTCATCCGTTCCGAGCCTTAATTCATTCAATGATCCCTCGTCAATGAAACTGAAATCGACGGTTCTTCATTCTTTGAATAATTTCTCGTAATTCAACCATGATTCTACCGTTTCGAGCCTACATTCAATGAATGATAAGTCGTCTCTGAACAATAGCTCAACCGTTCCAAAC
The DNA here is from genome assembly GCF_000764305.2 of Hyalella azteca. Classification (NCBI taxonomy): domain Eukaryota; kingdom Metazoa; phylum Arthropoda; class Malacostraca; order Amphipoda; family Hyalellidae; genus Hyalella; species Hyalella azteca. The sequence continues at coordinate 245,062 of NW_025940074.1, forward strand.
CTTCATTCATTGCGTGATTAGTCGTCTCTGAACAATAGCTCAACCGTTCCATTCATTCATTCATTGCGTGATTAGTCATTCATCTCTGAACTATCTCAACCATCCCAATCCTACATTCATTACATGATAAGTCGTCTCTGAACTATAATTCGACATATCCCCGCTAGAGGAAAAGTTCGTCTCTTTAGTAGCAACTTATCACTTCGAAACGATACTTCAGTTTCCGAGATCCCATGGAAAGGCCACGCATTTTGCAGCCAATATAATCTAATTTCTTTAGCTAAAAAATTAAATTGCATTGAGCATCAAATAGCCCATATCTATGAAAACTCTAATGCATTCCATGAGTATTTTCTCTGGATTATTCTTGAAAGTGCCACCACTCGTTTCAACATCACTGCGTTTTGCATGCAACGTATAAATAATTCAAGACTTCGGTGGTGATGCAGACGGGATTTTCCGGTCACCCCGAGACCAGCCCTAGGATAAACGATGTGAATTGCAGCGACTTTACCCTGAACACTCACGCAACCCTTCATACTCGCTGAGTTACTTGCTGGTTTTTTTGATCGTGTGAGTCATATCTTCACTGAATTACCTACTACTGAAACAGGCTAGACCGGGACCTATATGTACCATGTGTGCATATGTACACTCGCATACATTGAGTACATTATCATGACATTCTGTGCGCTTAGGAACAATTAATGTCAAATCGGTTCGTCCCTGCATTCGTTCAATTACAGTACCGTATATATTATTGAAATTACTTAATTAATGATTCATTTATTAAACGATAAAAAACTATGTTAAGGCGCTGAACATGTGCCGCGGAAAACTTTTCTTCAAATGCTCGATTCTCCCAGTGAATCATGCATCCTCTTCCTCCCACAGGCAAACAACATATCGACACATTCTTTCGACGAAATGCTGTGTTATCCGTTGCTGTTCTGCAATGGATAAGTCTGACTTATCAATTTTGTTATTAATGCTGCTGGCTTTTCATACCCAAATCTTGTACCTAAATTTACGTTTGAAGCAACTCCAAAGACGAATTGTTTTCATACCCGCACAATGGGGACGTGAGAGGCGTGTCTCATCAATATCTTGACCCGCCATCTTCATCAATGCAGGTAGTACGGCGTGCGGCCATTTGTAAAGTTTAGGAATGTCAAATTTCTCTACACTTTGATTCAATTTGTATTTATTAGCGTAAATGCATATTAAATTTTCTCTTGTTTTGCGGATCGCACGGTTGTATGCGGAATTCATTCACATTTATTGATCAAATATTTTTCAAATTTTCTGTCAATGGGTGAAACTCAGAACAAGCCTACACGCAAACATCAAAAGGGTTGAGATCAGGTGAAGGAGGCACACCTTCTGGATCCCGATGCGTTTTGACAGACAACGGTACCAAGCCTGAGTGATATTTGCTGCATTGTACAACATTTATAGTTTCCGAATCGATTCTTCATCGCCATATTAAAATTCATTAATGCATTTTTGATGCCACTGTGAAGCCAGGCAGTAAGACAGTCGTTCCATCAGACTTAACAGCTTCCCTATTCCACTACCCGTATTGCAGGGTTGATTTTTGCCTATATACTTGTCAATCACATAAAATGTTTCTTGTTGAAAGTAATTTGAACAGTGTATTCAAACAAAACCTTATGCCCCTGGATGCCTCACAAGAAATGTGTCTAAACTGAACCAATTGAAATAGAAACGATAAAGTTTCTCATGAACAATTGCTCAAGGAGCTGCTGCAATAACCATTTGCTCTACTCATGGCCGCCTGCGTGGACAACCGTTTAATTAAACCAGGTTCACACCACACTGCCGGGCACGTGTCAGGCATATACGAATCTCGGTCCAGTCCAATATTTTTTAATGCAAATGAAATTAAGAAAGAATATTGGACTGGATTGTGACTGACACATACCTGGCACTGTGTTTTGAACCCGGCCTTATGGGTTCTTCCTTTTCTTGCAGACTTTATCCTAGGCCGTGAGCTTGATGTTTGAAGTCTGCCTCTCCCGTCTATTCTATGCATGTCCCTTCTATATATATATACTTCTCACGCTGGGAAGTTCTCCTTGTAATACGAATTGCTAGTCTTGGCGAATACAACTCTGGACTTCCTTCGCTGGGTAGAGCACTGATCCCCGTTTGATTATCGCCCATGTTGCTTGCATTAACTTCAGACTTGTAATGATAAATTACCGTAGTGATGAAGAATAGTACTCTGGCATTGTGATGCATATTATATAATTTTCATGTCTCATTATGCTCTTTAAACAGGATGAAAAATGTGACCTGATAATTGTCCAGTGCAAAATCCAAGTTATCGTCGAACAACGGAGACGTCGTTTAGAAAAGAAAACAACCGGAGATGTCGTTTTGATTGCTCTTTTCCACACCGGATCTATAGAAAAGATCATTTAAAATCAACCGAATCTCTAGAGCAAAATAGTTTTCGACGCACCTTGTTTATTACCGTAGGTGTGTAATAAATCCAACCGCACGTCACTTCTCTAGCGGCTGAATTGGTTGTTGCTAACATAGACTCATGATGTAGTTAACATTGACTTTCCCTTTGATCCGAGCATCCGTCCGCTGCTTTCTTTCACATCGTCATACCATAGTACTCACCTCAAGTCCTTCACTTATACGCATCCAGAACATGTGTGGTAGAGTAATTTTATTAATCTTAGGAATAGGTGCACAGTAAATGGTAAATGTTGTTCGTAAAATCTTGAATTGAGAACTCAATTTATGTTGCATGCGGCCATTAGTACGCAGTCACGTACTATGAGCTCAGTGCAAATTGAGGAAAATAAGCTCACTGAACAGCCTCCGCAATGACTTATTTACCAGCTTCTGGCCGAGCTGCAGGTTATATCTCCGTACACCAGGTCACCTGTTTTAGAATCTTCTTTCCCGGCGGCGAGACGACCGATGAAAACTAGAACCTGTTGGCTGGGCCGTCGGCAAAGACCAGCTACGCAATGGCAGGTTTTGCAAGGAAGGCTTTCTAAAAACGGACCTGGCGAGGCGCTTCACATTCCTCCCCTATCCGTGATGAGTGGCCGCGGTGTCCTCACATTCCTCCACAGTCCATGCAGAGTGGCCTCAGTGTCCTCACATTCCTCCACAGTCCATGCAGAGTGGCCTCAGTGTCCTCACATTCCTCCACAGTCCATGCAGAGTGGCTGCGGTGTCCTAACATTCATCCACACTCCATGCAGAGTTGCCTCGGTGTCCTCACATTCCCCTATGTCCAGACATATTACATATATTAGTGTTTTTTTGCGAGGCCATCATTCGTGACCACCTAGTTATTATGACTCTTCTAAATAGTAAAATGAAGCACCAAGTCTTTCTATTTGGATCTATATATAATGTTTTGTGCTAAAGTTTATCATAACAATTGTGCAACCGTTGAAGACGGAACAGCGAATGAAACTTTTGACTATAACTTATATACAGTAAGCCGTCATCTGATATGTGCCTAATGTAAAATGCTTGCTTATTCTGAATACAACAAATGCTGAAGATCCAGTCGCCCGGTCAGACTTAAGATTACTTGATGGGACCAGTTGAATGGGCTTAAAACGTACTTTGTAATCAATGTGCAGGCTTCTCGTAGCGGGCATCGTTCTGTGTCCGGACTCGGCCTCCTAACCGAGCGTGTGAGCTGCCGTAGAAAGTAAGCTCGGCTCCTTTTTCGTTGGGACTTTGCTTAGGCCTGGCTGATTATAAACGAGCTAGCTCTTCTTCTGCTAATATGGCACACGTGGAAAGCTCAACTGGCATGCGAGCCGCAGGGATGGATTAGAAGGTGTAGTCCTACAGTAGAACGATCAGAGTGTAATTCCCGTAGAAATTGGAGATGAACTGTAGTTTATGTTTTATATATAACTTATAAATAAGTTCTTATTTAGAGAGTTGCTGCGGAAAGTATATACTCGCATCTACGCAGACGTTAAATGTAAAAATAATCTATTACGTAGCGAAAAAAGTAAATGACAATATATGAAGAGTAAAATTCAGTTTGCCATCTTGTTAATTAAACTTTTAATCAAAAAGCAATTTTATTTAGTACGAAAGAATGAGCACTTGGGAACCATGAATGTTTCTCATGTTACACGTGGTTGCTGCTCGGTTAGTGCAGACCGTCTGTACCAGACTGCTCGTTTGTTACAGACCGTCTGTGCCAGACTGCTCGTTTGTTACAGACCGTCTGTGCCAGACTGCACGTTTATTACAGACCGTCTATGCCAGACTGCTCGTATGTTGCAGACCGTCTGTGCCAGACTGTTCGTTTGTTACAGACCGTCTACTTCAGACTGCTCGTTTGTTACAGACCGTCTGTGCCAGACTGCCCGCGATTGCAGCCTCTAACAAGACCTTACCTTTTCAAGTACTCGATCTATTCTAGGTCCCATGGTGTGCAATACAAGATTTCTATCTACGAGTAATATATCATTAAGAATGTAAGGCACTAATATTACATAAGAAGAACATGCTCGTTGAAACTTTTCTACTAATTGACGTGGGTTCTCAATGTTCAATTCATTCAGAAGTCGATATGTGTGAACATTTTACTTAGAACGGCATAAAAACTTGAAAATTTTAAACATGTATTTATTTTCATTAGAATTTATGACAATATTTATAATTTGCCACACATTATTCTACGATCAAGTGCAAGACATTTATTTTCTAGCGGATCTTCGATATGTTGGTTATCATTATTTTTTAAATATATCACGAGGAACTAGAGAAAGTTTTCAAAAACTCTCATAAACTCCTGCATTTTCTAATACTGGTATCAAACGGAAGTATTTATATCATTAAATCGCACGGTCGCCAAGAATTTAAAAACACTAAAAATATCAAAACGATATTTTCATATCATATATTTACCATAATTTTGAACACTACTCGCATTATCTCGATAACTACGACTACTTATCTACGCTATTTTTGCCGCCAAACTGCAACAATGTTAACCTCAACAGCTTGCACCCGCGCATTTATTGACGTCTCGCTTTGCTGCCACGTATGGCGTCCGTGCTGCGGTTCACGCAAGGACTTCTCTCCTTTTAACGTGCAAATATAAAGGCAGGAAGTTGATTGTTCCTGCAGCAAGAATCGGGATCATCCTATAGAAAGCTTACATCAGTCCCTTAGTAAATAGATTATTTCGATACTTTGGTACAAGTACTGTTTGTTGGTGGTGTGGTAGTGGTAGTGGTAGGTAGTGGTACGTTTATGAATCGTGTGTATGATGGAATATATTCTTTAATAGCAACTGAGGAGTTTCTTTCCCGTGACTTTGGATGTCATGACTAGAGCAGTCCTGCATAAGTGGCTTTAATTTAATGAATGATGTTAATTGAATAAGATCCTACATGACGTTGCTCGGTGTCCAAGATATACGAGTGAAAAAAGACTAAGAATAACGAATTAATTTATAATAGAAATTAACATCTGGCACTATTTCGTAGGCTACGACAGCCCGTAAGTTGCATCGGTGGATTAAAAGCGTTAGTGTTAAATATTAGCACTGCCATGTATGGCCTGCTGACGATTGTTATTATCACTGCCATGTATAGCCTGATGATGATTGTTATTAGCACTGCAGTATATAAATGGCGTATGGATGAGTGCCAGGCACTGTCGTTCGATTAAGTAGTGCATGGGCTTATTCTTTTAGGAAAAATCGAAACGAATTTGTATTTAATCCTACTGTTTATATAAAGCTGACTTATTTGAATTATTGGTCATGAATAATCTTGTGATTGGAAAAAATGGGCATGATTCTATTTCAAAGCTTAATGCCCGTAAATCCCGCCTTCTCTGTTGCGTCCGATCGTGCGCGCTCGACGCACTCCTCTGGCCTACTCTTCGTTATCTGTACATCATAACCTCTGATTTACGCGTGCCCCTTTTCCCCGGTATTTTTTCATAGCCTAGCTGAACGCCCGTGTGCCGCATGGCATATAAACAGTTATTTGCTGTGCGGTCGAGTTGAGTCCAAGCTGTTTCTGTTGCGGTCTCACCTTCGAGGAATTGTTTCATTAAAAACTCAGCCATCAAATGTGAATTAATGCTCTACCTCATGAGTGTCTATAGAGGCAAAGTGTTGCTCTGCTCAGTGGTCATGGTTCGTTTGAACGATGAATTCCCCTTTGATTACTCCTATTTGGAATTAACTGTAACGTTTTTTGTAATTTTCCAAACAAATTAAGACTCATTCGTAACCATTATGTACTACAAATCAGCTTTGAGTTCTTACTTCGTTAAATAAACACTACGAATGCTGACATTTAGTTGCACAGCGTAACTCCCCCTAGATTTATCGGAAACAATAGAATTTTGCTTGATTGTTTGATCACCTATTGATTTGTACATGCATGATGCTCACGACACAAAGCTCGCACTCGGTTTTCTTTTGTTTGTAAGCTTCAAATATCGTACGTAAACTTCAATGTTTCTCTTCAATGTGCTTATAAAAGCTTTTGACTGTTTTTAATGACATGCATTGCTGCGATCTTGTATTTTATCTCTCAACAATACGACTTCGTTGTGTACAGAAATCACACATTGACGATGTATTGTGCGAGCCTTGCTTGTTGAAGAGCATCGCTGCTCAATGGGTCACAGTACAGACGGCGGGAGATGTTTTTTACGTTGATGAAACCGCCGCAGCTCTACGCTGTGTCGTGTGCAGTTAGCTGATGTCTTTTTGCTGACCATACTTGCATGTCAATAGACCTCGTGCTCTTCTCCTTCATTTTTAAAATGAGAATGAATGATAATTTTTAGAATAAATGATAATTTCTTCAATTAATGACCACAACCACGTGTACTAGGTATTCAAGATAGTAATGATTATGTCAAGAACTTGCATAAAAAACTTTTGACATGGATGTTTCTATGGGTAAAATTGGACCTGGGACAGCGATTCTTATCTTAAATGTTGCCGTATTGTAATTTTTTTCGTTGGAGCCATTCATGCGACAGGAATTTCTGGCGGTGAGAACGTGATTAGAATTTCATACGGTGGTAATGTGTGTTAGGAATCCCTTCCAGCGGGAACACGGTAGAACAAGAACGTGTGGCAGGGAAGGAAGGCCGGCGTTTGCGCAAGCCAGTCGTAGAGAAAGCGTCTACGAAAAGATATGTGTCCTGCTGCACGCCGGTCTTCACTAGGCCTTATATTGATTATTAATATCATAATTTTAGGGACGCAAATTAGTATTTTAGTAACTGCTCATCACGCTTATACACTCTCTTGGATTCCTGAACGAACATAGCCAAAATTAACTAAGCTTCTATTTCGGCTTGGAACGAAAACATCGTTTCAAGCTGCTTTCGTTCGTATAGGTTCGTATAGTAGGAGTGAGTATCTTTGGCGCACTTGTTCAAAACCGAATTTTGTTATTGCATATCGCCCGTGGTGCTCTGAACAACCACGAGTACATTTAACCCGCTAACAATCAAGATTAGCATCTTGAATGCACCTTGAATTAGCATGATTGAATGCACACCCAGTGTGGTGTGCATTCAATCACCACGTACCAGTTTACGTGCCGACTGCATGCACCCGCACTTACACGCCTGTATTTCCGTGCGTTGTGCCTTGGCATTGTTATATTAAGGCAAATTCTGCGCTCTAATGGCTGTAATTTTCTATTTGACGTTCATTAGTGTTTGGAAAGTGAGGTTGGGTGTGCAGTGGAGGCCTTAGCAGGCGGCAATGCTCGCGTCTGGCTCACAGTTGCGTCAGAAAATCCAGCTGCCAGGTCTGATTCTGTTCTCTTCGCAATCTTTTGTTATTTTGAAATTATTCAAAACGTGATTCAAAACGTTGAAATTATTCAAAACTAGACTTTCTAATATCAGAACTTTCTGGCAACTTTGTGGCTTCTCTTCATTATTATGGACTATTGGCCGCAAAGCGACGGAACTTTTGTTAATTGACTGTTTATAGGAAGATACGATTATATATCATTAATACTGTAATCAATATTATTATATGGATGTTTATTTTGCTTAAACTTCACTTATTCAATGCTAGCTGCTGAAATATCTCGAATTGCGTGCGTGTTCTAAACTTCGTAACTGTGATGGACAGTATTCGTATTGTGTGTCTGTCATAGCACATTCGTAGGATAATTTTGTAGTTGTGCCCAATAAAATGACGAAACCCTATGCAACGTCTTCAACTTTTCAAAAATATTATATTTATCTTTTGTTGGTGAATGAATAAAGTGGTAAACTCGACCATCAAGCTAATCATGGTTGGATTTTAAGGTATTCAAGCACGCACTAAACTATTGAAAATAAATAGTCGACCTGATGTTTTAAATGCCCAGGTGCAGACCCAGTGAAATAAGGGAGTAATTTGGAATTTCGAGTGAAATTGGTAAGATGGGTAGTATATAAGAATATATAGACAGAATAGTCAGAGGAAGGTGTTAAATTTTCAAGAGAAGCTGGAAGATTTCAATTACTAGTAGTATTGCGCTGTCCGGGATAGTATAATGAGTGAACTGGCCGCTCGAATTGTGCAAACCCATAAATGCATATAACTTGAAATTGGTTTATAATATAGAATTAAATGCGATGTATCATTGAATGTAAATTCGGTGAAGTTTTAAGTATAATTAGACATAAATCTGAATAAATTTCTAGTCTGAACAGCCTCGGCCGGACAATTTGATTCTTCTGATTATTTTTCATATGGCATTAAAGTGCTGCGTTTCGCTGATGCAGTCTAAATAATCTTAAGCTCAAGTCTGAATTCCTACAGTAGCAAATACATAAACATAGAGTTGATGTCAACCAAGTGAAATGAAGATGAAGACAAAAGCAGTTTGCAGCGCACCCATCCAGACCGGTCTGCTAAGCGCTGAATAATCGCGAAATGCTAATTATCGGTGATGACAAAAATTTCTCACATGCTATGCCAAATGACTCCAGCCAGCATCACCGTATATATTCTTGGCTTCGTAACGTAACATTGTTCTATGCAGCTAAACTGCTAAATGCTCAAGTATCATTTTTAAAAGCCTCATTTGTATTTTTTTTCATGTTTCCTCATATTTGTTGTCGAAAACCCTTCCTTCTATATTTTCATACTCACCTCTAGATCATATTGTACGTACTTGCATTGTAAAAGCTTCGGCATTGCCGGTTAAATTGGGCGCCTGTCCTTTAGGCTGAAGCAAGCTCATGAAAAGAGAAAGCTACTGGAGTGACTGATTGGGCCTCTAATGCGTTTTAAACGAAGTATTATGTCTCCAGGCGTTATACTTGCACTCTCACAACTCGATGAGTCGATTCTTTACAGTCTGCAAAGCTGGTTCTATCAATACAACTCTGTCGGATTTGCTATGTTGCTTGCAGATCGAAGGTGACACTGTATTGCTTTCACTGTATCTCTAGCTCCTAGTTCTAATTGTAGAATTTTTACATATATCAAGTGGATCAAAATCAGTGTGAGGCTGAAATCTCTAGCGGACTACTGAGCTACGATGGGCGTCAGATACCTATACATTTTGTATAAGTCCTCGCTCACCGTGCTGCGATTTATATCTAACGCACCCAGAAACCGTATCCAGAGTCGTTGCAACCTAGCTTCTCAATGCTGTCAGTATGCTTTGAATTGTAGAAAATGAGTGAATTTCCGGGGTGTATTTAAAGAGTGATCAGCAACACAACTTTCTCTGCGCTGACTCTCAATTCCACGACGAGCTGGAAATTGGTCGTCCGTGCAGTCTGCGTGGCTTTGCTGTAACACGAACAGGACATGCAAAGCTTCAGTCGATCACTTTTTGCTTACGCTGTCTATCCTGCCTGCATGGTGCTGTTACTGGTACAATAATGAAATTGCCATACTGGAAAGTCTATCGAATTTTGTGTTTTGCGCATAGGAACGTTCATAGTTCATAATCTAGTTCATACTCATCTCAATGCACAGTATTAGTGTTTGAGTATGGAATGTTGCGTAAGAATGCTACCACTAAACAAATTTCTTAACAAACACTCTTGAAATGCACTCCGTGCGAATTTAATCCTTGGTTTCTATCCTTGGTTTCTAGCTCATCTTTTTAGTTCGTTTTAGCGACGACAGAATCGGCGTTGCAGTTTTTACTAACGAGAAAAAGGCATTCATATTTCATCAGCAACTACAATTTTGCCTATCGCTTTCTTGTCATGAGGTAAGAGCATGCAACGACTGACGAGTTTTTACGAATGGCTCGGGTTTGCTTGAAGAGATCCAGTTTATTTTTGAGGCTATTAATGATCGAGCACGTGGCTTCCTCGCCGGCACTCTGATGGACTTTCTTTGAACGCAGTAAATTTCGTTCTTGCATACTCTTGTTCTTGCATACTCGTGTTCTTGCATACTCGTGTTCTTGCATACTCGTGTTCTTGCATATGTTCTTGCATACTCATGTTCTTGCATACTCGTGTTCTTGCATGTTCTTCTTGCTCAGATCGCGAGCGATGGTGTGCGTGAGCTAATACTAGGATTAATTAAATGAATTGAAATCAACATTAAATCCATTAATAGAGGTACAGAGTGACTTTGTACCTTTTACCTTACCCTCTAATGTCGAAGCCAATTTTATTTAATAGTAAGAAACGTTGAAATAATTTAGAAAAGTAGCTTTGTTCTTGATTGTATGTGGAAATGCATCCAAGTGACACTATTAATTGACTGTATTGCTACTTCAATGAACTGAGTTAGAAACCTATTGAGAGTAATTGTACTCTGATGTACAAGTTATAATGAGTTATTCACGAAATGTAATTTGGTAAAGGTAAAAAATATAACTCAGTACTCACTGCAGTGAGTGACAGAGCGCATTTTCTCGTCGACGAAAGCGTGAAGTCACGGACGGACAGACAAACAGACGGACGGGCACGAGCACAATAGCGCTTTTTTTCCATAAATGAGAAAATGCGCTAAAAACAATCAAGTGCTTGCAAAGTGTAGTATTTGACATGTTCTAATTGATTAAACTTGAAATTAACACTTATTTCTTCTATGTTACAGTCGGCGGCGGGTCGGCGGGGGCGGTGATGGCGAGCAGGTTGTCGGAGATACCCGACGCGTCGGTGCTGCTGCTGGAGGCGGGCATAGACGAGACCGACATCACCGACGTGCCCGTCATGGCGGGCTTCCTGCAGCTCACCGACATGGACTGGAAATACAAGACCGAACCGCAGAACTCGGCGTGCTTGGGCATGGCGGGCAGAGTGAGTAAATACATCTAATATCTATTTATTAAGTTTTGTTTGTCTTGACGTTGGCTTGAATATACGTGCATCAGTAGCGCTTTGTGCCTTAGGTGTTGAATGTGATTAGGCTCGACCCGTTTGAAATTATAAATCCACTTGTTTATTATAAAGATGTAGTATGATATGAATGAAGTGAAGATGAAGAATAATACGAATGAAGATGAAAGATAATATGATGCTGGTGTCAGCGCTGCAACTGGCCGCGCGGCAAGGTGTTGGGAGGCTCGTCGGTGCTCAACTACATGATGTACGTACGCGGCAACCGTCACGACTACGACAAATGGGCGCAGATGGGCAACCACGGCTGGGACTTCGAGTCCATCCTTCCATACTTCAGGAAGTCCGAGGACAACAGGAATCCTTTCCTCGCCCTCAACAGTGAGTACATAACTAAAGTGCAACGGCAACCGCCCTCTGGCCGTTTGATTTGTAGCGATAAACTGTTTGTCAATAATTACGAGTACCCTTAGTGTATTCCGATGTGCTCATTTCACCTTACGCATTTCTAGGAACATATGATAGAAAATTAACCATCAGGTTTATACTTTATAGCGTTTGAATTAACTACGGATAAAGTAAAGAATTTCTGGGGCTTGCATGGGAAACCAGGCGCCTGACCAGTGCAACTGGAACCTTAATGCCACTATGTCTGCCAGTGCCAGTGGCACCTTGGCGCCACTGTAGTTTTCCACTGCCACTCTTACCTTGGTGCCAGACTGCCAGTATAGTCTGCCAGTGCCGCTGCAACCTTTGTGCCACTGGTGGAACCTTGGTGCCACTAAAGTTTTTCACTGACACTCTAACCTTGGTGCCACTAAAGTCTGCCAGTGTCGCTGCAACTTTGGTACCAGTATAGTCTGCCAGTGCCGTTGAAACCATGTGCCCTCCTATCCTGCTGACAAAATAAGCTATCGTGCAGCTCGCTATCACGGCACGGGCGGGTACCTGACGGTGATGGAGGCGCCCTGGAGGACGCCCTTGGGGGACGCCTGGGTGGAGGCAGGGGTACAGCGGGGCTTCAAGAACAGGGACTATAACGCAGAATTCCAGTCCGGTGAGTTTTGTCCGGATGCTGTTCATGCTTCCTCTTATGTCAGGAAATTTATACGAGATTCAGAGCATTATTCGCAGTCCCACATAAAATCTACAGGGACTAATAGAATGCCACAGTTTTCCACACCAATGCGAGAATCTCTTTTAAAGTGAGCTCAAACTTAGAAGTGGCAAGCAGAATTACTACAGAGAACTGTTGTGACGAGACTTTAGTTCCAATAACCCTAAATGTATAGGATATTTTTTGACGAGGATTAAATACCAACCCTATTAGTTTAAGTAGCAGGCGTCGCGCCGAATGCAGCTCCCTGGCTTGGTTCTGTCAGCAGAGGAAAAAATGCCGCGCGCGACGCCCTGACGCTTTCACGACCGCCTTATTTGCGAGGACCAGCAATGCAGCCGGCCTCCCAGTCCCGCTTTATTTATTCAGTCTTGCTCCCGGCAACGTTGCTCTGTACTCTCCTGCAAGGAACGCATCTGCAGTCTCACCCCAACATCTATATATTTAAGTCTCAAATTGCCAAGTAACCGTTAACATGACCGGCTCGTGCTTTATAGTTTTTAGAAGATAAATTAAATTATGTTGGCAGATTGTCACTGATGCGTTATATGCATCAGTTTATAGTTGGATAAGAAACTATAATGCAGTTAATTTCGCGCAATACGGTGTATTTCTTGCATATTAACGTACAATTTGAACAGCGAACTAATATCAATAGAAAGTGAAATGGTTGGCGTATGTCCATCCTTGTCACCGATCATCATGTGTAACTAAGATAGAAATATTTTTCGTTTGGTTGCGGAAGGCAAAAAGAAAAATTAAAAATATTGCTAATTACTTACCAAAGGCACTTTTTTGTTGACAGAGAAGTATATGCTCACCTTCGCTGCCTTTTTTTGTTCACCGAGCAACAATACCCGCATATGTGCGCCGAATACCATTTTTCGGAGGCCCTTTATCAGCGATATAGACATCAAGATACCATGTATTTCTGATTAATTTTACTTAAATTTTGTCCTGTTAAGTCCACCAGCGTCGTTGAGGAAGGTAAGATTGACGTTTGCCATTTCTTCTGCTATGTTCCTGTCCCTGATGACTTAGAAGTAGAACGCGCGTATTCATCGTGGTTTGCATCAAACTCTTCGACGCGGTAGTATAGGCAGCTTTTTGTTGACGATGTAACGTACTGGATTGACTGTTGTGGCCAGGGAATAAACTCTGGAGTGTGAGAATTATTTGCTATTTGGTCGACAAGTGACGCTTTTCTCTATTCATTTGCCTTGGCAGTCAAATTAACGAGATTATCTTACACACGCTGGCGAACGCAGTGGCTTCTGTTTGGTCGCGAGGAACTGTGTGGGGCTGAGTGGCTGATGTGTGACCTGTGGGGCTGACATGTGACCTGGCTTACGTTGTGAATGCAGCCGACTGTTTATCACGAGGCTGTGGTCATTCGGTCGCTTCTGCCAAATTTTTGGGTTTTGTAGTGTACTCTTGTTTCGTCGTGTGATTTTGAATCGGAATTCTCCCGATTTCATATTGAATATCCTATAGTTCATTCGATATTATGTTCTGATTTTGAGAATATTTGTAATAATTCAAAGGCTCGTTTGATTCAAGGTCAATCTCCTTACTTGTATTGTATCGTATCTTGAGGCTATGGATTGCGCAGCACTCATTTACTTCAATTCACTGCTGTTCTTCTTACATCGCCTCGAGAACTCAGGAACGGTTCATGGCTCTTTTTCGCCTCGCTCACTGCAACCCCGAGACCTAATTACCTGTTTCATTTTATAGGCAAAGGCAGCGTCATTATTTGCACTCGTCAGCAGAATGATGTGGTCGTGCCAGAGCGCAATGACGATAATTCACATTTTATTCGTGATGATATGTGATGCATCACGCTATGAAGTTGCTTGCATCACATGACGCTTGTGGTCGTTCTATTTTATCCTGCGGGATCACACGTGTTCATCAGGCCGACCGTTGCCCCGGCGTTGGTCTTCCCGTTACGGCCAACAAGATGCCGTAGAACTGCTGCTCATATGGCGCGCGTAGCAGACGTGCCTGATGCGCGCCGACCATCCCCTACCGCTCTGCCCATCACCCGCACTCAGATCTCTGCCATCACTTGTCGCTTATTTTTGCGTCTTGATATCGTAAAGTCTGAAATGATTTCATGTTATACGGGGAACGAAAAAAAGATCATTGAAATAACATTCTGATATACGGGGAACAAAAAAAGATCATTGAAATAACATTCTGATCCATGTTTGAAAACGCAGCTACAGATCTCTTGCCAGAGGTGATTGTTCTTTCATGCGCTTGTTCTTTTTGCAAAAGTTTCCAATTGTTCCGATGTCGTTGACAATTCCTCCAGACTGTGAGTGCATTGAAGACGAGTACTGTTATCATTTACCCACCAAGATAATAGTACCCGCGGCATAATTACCTTGTATCAATAACGGTACGAGTTCCCTGGTGCCTGACGCCGGCTGGATCACATGGTCTCCGTATGGCGTGTTCCACTTGTGGCGCCCCGACGCCTTGCACTTCTTGATCGTGCGTGGGTCGTTGGTTGATCACATGACAATGGATGCATGAGCGTTTGTTTGCTGATTTTGTTTTATGTTGTATCTGCGCTGCTATTGGCCACTTTATATTTAATGCAGCGATGCAACTCTGTAGAGTTTTGCTGTTGCTCGAATCCGCGATAAAGCGAACGTTTTATTTTTAACTAAGAGATGCTATTTGCAGGTATATAAGTTATATTATGGTATAAGACATGCAAGGAGGCCTTATTCTGTTTAGTTTGTTCTCATTTGTCAGTGCATATTTGTTGTAATGAATTTTCATTGTATTTTATTTATTTGCGTCAATCTTTCCCTTCTTCATTAGCTTATTCTACACGTAATATTTACTGCTTGTTAATTTTGTTTATTCTCGTATAACCTGTGTTTATTTTTGTTGTTAATAACTAATAACTAGTTTCGTTGTTTGTGTGTATGTTGTGTTGTGTGTTGTTTTGACGTTGGTTGTGGTGGCCCAGGCTTCATGCACCCACAAGCGACCATGCGGGACGGGTCCAGGTGCTCCACAGCGAAGGCCTTCCTCAGACCCGCCGTGGGCAGGCCCAACCTCCACATCGCCATGCGCGCCTTCGTCACCAAGGTGCGGGTCCTCGGGGTCCACTCAATGGAACGATGGGTCCTAATAGCGAAGTAGTGATACATTTACTCACCTAAAGCACGAGCAGAGAATTGATACAACGCGGATTTTTCGCCGCCCAAACTGGGTCTGGATGACCGATACAAGGGCACAAATTTTGTCAAAGTCACGCTTATTTTTTTGAGTGTTACTATCATTTCTCAGTTTATCTGCTATTAAATTGTGAGAAAATTTCGCAAAATTTGGAAGTAAGTCTTGAAGAGAAATGAGGGGCAGAGTTATTCAATACCATTCAATATTTATATCGACTTGGTTAAGCGTTTAGTAACTGAGTTTTAAAATTTGGCTACTGATAAATTTGATATTTGATTTTGAAGTAGAAATACTGTGTTGTGATTGACATTCTTAAAAGAACTTGAGGCTAGAAAAGAGTGCTGAATTAATAGGTAAAGTTTCAAACTTTTGAATTTTCAAACCCCTGTAACTCCTGTAACCTCAACCCCTTTAACCCCTGACGACTTTCTGTACTTTAGATCCTGATCAACCCAGTCACGAGACGTGCATATGGAGTCGAATATTTCAGGAACTATAAATTCCACGTAAGTTTTAACAACCCCTGAGTGCTGGTCTTCAGAGTCGCATTTGAGTCTTTACTCGCATTAGAATAGTGTCAGCACAAAACTATTGTATCTTTTTCTAAGATATTCTATTATAATATATATCAGGTTAAGACGATCTAGTCTTCACTTTCCGATAATATATTCTCTACTCGACCTAATCCTCTATTTTTGAATATATCTTTTTTATCGTCTGGAGTGACCCTAAACATTTTGCAACAGTGAAGATAATTCTTCACCGTTGATATCGTACGTTTGACAAAGTACGATTTGGTGCAGACGGTGCTGGCGCGGAAGGAGGTCATTCTCAGCGCAGGTGCGGTCAACTCCCCCCAAATCCTCATGCTGTCGGGGGTTGGGCCAAAGTATCACCTACAGGAACACGGGGTTTGTCAATCTCGTCAATACCTATTACAATTTTGTTGCAATATGAAATATAAAAATCTGGACTTTCAAGTTTTGTTATAAGACCATATCGTCTCGTCACCAATTTAAAAACATTGTCAATTTTTCCGCTGACTATCGTGTTCATAAGTTTTATTATAAAACCATATCGTATCGTCACCAATTTAAAAACATTGTCATTTTTTCCGCTGACGATCTTTGACATGTTATTGATGGTCAGATTCCAGTGATCCAGGACCTGCCGGTTGGGCACAACCTGCAGGACCACATCAGCACGGGGCTGCTCGTCTTCCCCGTAGAAGCGGAGGTCTCGATTGTGCAGCGGCGATACGAGAACTTCTGGGCGCTCATGAAGTACATTCTGCATGGCGAAGGTCTGACTCTATTGTTATTAGTTATAGGGCTGCCATTGTGTCTTTATCACCACTGCTATGTGTTTCAAAAAATACCATAAGTGTCGGAAGTTGTCTTGCTTTTTTTTTTAATTTTACTATGTCATGAATATTTCAAACCTGATATTTTATTCAGTTTTAGAACCCTGAAGAGCGAAGCGTTTGCTCCGGACCGCTTCTTGTGTGGAAAATGGCTGCCACTCTTGATATTCTGATATTCACTAACATTTAATTCTCACATCGCCATTGAGATGCTGTATACACAAGCTTTCTTCAGAATACCAGTTTCAAACAAATAAAACGACTTTTAATGTCTTACGAATTCTTCATGAAATAACGTGTACAGGACCTCTGACGGTCCCTGGAGGCTTGGAGGGCTTGGGCTTCGTGCACACTAAGTACCATTACATGAAGAACGAGACCAAGGATTACCCAGACATCGAATACCATTTTATTTCGGGCTCCGTTGCATCTGACGGAGGTCGGCAGCTCATGAAGGTGTCGGGGCTGTCGCAGAGGGTGAGTGTACCTGTCGAGTCTCACTACTTTTACCAAAATTCCTCTGTGTGATTTTGTTGACATTTTGTTGTTGTTGACGAATTGTTGATTCAAAGAATCCGTTTCTTTTACTGATTCGAAGGCTGGGATTCGAGAGGCGAATTTATACGAAAGAGAAAACGAATGTATCCTTCTGCAAACAATACTGCATATTGTATTGTGAACAAAAACATGTCTGTTGAGCTCATTGGCGTTGTGCTCGTCATGTTATCAGAATAAATTAGTGTCACCAGTCCCTGACGTGAGCTCAAAGACTCTCCTAATGTACATTAATCTATTGCAGACGTGGGAAGGCTACCTGAAGCCGTTGGCTAACCGCGACTCCATCACCATCCTGCCCATGTTGCTGAGACCAAAGTCCCGCGGGTACATCACACTGCGCTCCGCATCACCGCAGGATCATCCTCTCATATTTCATAATTACTTCACTCATCCTGACGACATGAAAGTTATGGTCGAAGGTTAGTGTCGGTAATTCTGAACATGCCTTGAATTTATCTTTTAGATGAAAATTTCAGATGCTACACCAGTGAGTGTTTATTTCAGAGCTCTGTGAAAGCATTATGTTGTCATTCCTATTTCGTATACAAATTCTGTTTTCATTTACTTACAATTTAATTACATTTTGATTGAAATGTACATATTATAATTATATTTGTCTACACCTTTAAAGCAAATAAAGCATCTAGATAGAATAATTCGTTAAATCTATTCTCCATACAATAGACTTCTTTTTAAATGTGACCACTTGGCAAGTAACTACTCGTTAAATCTAGCTCTAGAAAAGCCACGTCTTGGTAAATATAAATGCTCTGTCCATGATGTCGTCAAGCATCCAGGCAAGCAATACCTACTAGTTGAATCGACTAATAACTAAATTTTACAACCGATACAACCTCACTTCAACGAAACGTCCAGTCACTTAAATTGAGCCAATATATAGTTAATGACTTCGTTCTCAATGATCATGTTACATGTCTAGTAGCTACTTCAAACGAAGTCTAGTAGCTACTTTAAACTATCGTCAGTCATGAAAAGATCCGGTCAAATGACACGAGTTTAGATCTATGAACAACAGAACAAGGCACGAAAAGGAAAAGAATCGGCGACAGGCCACATCAGGCCTACACTTCAGCGGCGACATCACTATGTTATGTTATGTTATGTTATGTCTCGCTAAAACCTTTCATGCACCGAACATTCAGGCATCAAGCTGGCGATTGAAGTGGCACACACTCCAGCGTTCCGCCGCTTCGGCACGCGCATGTACGAAGTGATCATGCCGGGCTGCTACCACGTCAAGCCCTGGAGTGACGACTACTGGGAGTGTCTGGCACGGCACTCCTCCTTCACCATCTACCATCCTTCTGGCACCGCGAAAATGGGACCATATTGGGACCCTGAGGCGGTCGTCGATCCCGAGCTCAAGTGAGTATTATGGATAATAATTTTTTGTATTCATTTCATGAATTAGGATGAAGTATATTTAATGTTGAATGGACAATGTTTATTCCCATAGTGTTGCGTTTCCGCTGGAATAGTGCGGAATGCATTGTTGCCCATAAAATCTAAAGTCATAGCTTTACAGTGATACTTTCAAATTTTTAAAATAAATTTAAGGACGAACTATCATTCGAGTTCAGGGCCTATACTTTCAAAAAATGTTAAGAGATCGTAAGTTCATCAGCCAATCATTGACGGCTTTTCAAGAAAAATCCACCAATCAGAGACAAGAAAATAGAGCGTAAGTACTTACGTTCACTTAGCGAATTTTGAAAGTAAGGCCTCTGAATTATATTTATGATCAAGTTTTTGCTTGTTTCACTACTGACAAATCATTTATCGCTACTTCTAAATATCGTTTTAGCTTTATTAAATTGATGGCCTACAAAATTAAGGAAGTACCCCTGGCTTGATGCCAGTGCGGTTCATTTTCATTCTAAATGCGGTATCCTGTTTCCGTAGAGTTTACGGACTGTCGGGCTTGCGGGTTGTGGACTGTTCCATCATGCCGACTATCGTGTCGGGAAACACTAACGCCCCTGTCATCATGATAGCTGAGAAGGCAGCAGACATGGTCAAAGGATACTGGTACTACAACCAACCTTCTTACGCCGAGACGCTGCACAAAAGATAGCCGCAGTAACTTTTAGTCTTCAGATTATAGCGCTAGCAATCTTTGTTATCTATACCGTTTACCTCAATCTCTGTTTATGTAAATTACTTCATTTTTAGATAATTTATCAATGCAAATACTGATTTTATGCTTTATTTATGTTACATAATTGTGTTGTAAATATTGTTGCTAGTTAGGGTTAATAATGTGTACAAGTTTATCAGCGCTATACTGTTTTGTGTATAAATGCCAAGCTTTTGGGTAAAAGAATTGTACGTTGCATTTCAACTAGGGTTGTAAGTGACTTTGTCGCAAGTATTTGTTGACGTTTTATTTATCTTTAAGATGCTTAAAGATTTTAAAAATAATTTCACTCTTAGTGGAATCCATGATGCCAGATGTACAATAGCAGCAAATTTTTCTGTTTGTCTGAATGCTAGGATAAAGTTATTCCAGTTGCCGACTTATCGAGCGTTAGCGACGCTCGTCTGCCACTAACTTCGGAGTGGATGAAACAGGCAACCGAAGAAGTCTGTTGATGATATTATCTGTATTTTATGAGCTCTTGTAATGAATTTCTTCAGTAGCCCGCGTGATTTTGAATTTTGATGATTTTATTTAGTACTCAGCAATATTTTCCATTGTCCTCATAGAAGCGCAAGCCGATCACAGTTTGTGTGTCATACAGCAAAGACTCTATTTCGCTTGATGAATGTGGCGCGTGGATAAACTTGAGGAACCGACGAATTGTCCATCTCGTGTACACAGACTTTGCCTAAAATAATCGACATGTTGAGGTTGTGATATCACAGCTTAATTTTGACCCGTGTATCTTTAGTGAACGAGGCCTGTTCACAGACGTTAGGCAAGCTCCACTCAGTCTGAGAGTTGTATGCAAAATTCGTTTATTTACTAAGAAATAATGATAAGTGATCAAGTACGAACCAAATAACATTGAATTTTTAGTTGTATGACTTGGTTTTTACAATTGAAATTACCATTATCAGAAATGAGAACGGAATCATTAGGTTAACTTGGTTACCGATATCTCATGTTTTTTTATCGATGTTCTGTCGCGTAAATTTACAAGGCAGGCGATCTTTTACAAACACTATTTAAAGTAAATCATCATTCAATAACAATGAGATATAATGTTGTGAGAGTAAACATGTCGCCGCTGATGAGCACAGAGAGCTTACGACGCGCGACGCTTCGTTATTGGAAGACATTAAATTTGCTTCGATTACCATGCAAACTATGCACTGAACTCTTGCGAGAACTGAGCTCTTGTCATTATTATCGCAGAAACTCTTCATTAGTACGGGTTCAATCTTTATCTTGCCTCTTCATGCATGCCAGTTATATTATCTGTCAATAAATGTCTAAAGAATGATCAATAAGTCTCTTGATAAACGCCGTTGCAATTGTCAACACGTCTGTTGATGAATGTCCTCAAATATAATACCTCGTGTCTCGATCGTGCATGTATAATGTACGCTACCGAGACATCACATGCCGTACATATACCGTGTATATACCACATTACAGTACAAGCACGCCAGGACCGCTGTCACTACTCAGACCCGGGCAGTATACTTCATGTTCAAGTCTCAAGTATACTCTGTTGTGCTTCATGTTCGAGTCTCAGCCTATAATACTCTATTGTCATGCCATAAATGATCGGTTGTAGACCTCCACTCAATAGGCACTTAGTTTGCATTAGAAAAAACGCTCAATTAGTTGTTTACTTTGTAACGCTCCATTGATTTTAATTTTTGTCAGCCTCTTCCAAGTGTTCAATTAGCTTTATTATCGATGCACTTATTAATATGAATTATAAAAATAGAAAAAATTATGTTTTTCATTATGAATTAAGCTGTACTCGTTTAAATTTTTGTTTCAAAATTTCTGTGACCAAGAAATTGACTGAATTGATTTTTAACAATAACATGAAAACAACCACAACCTGGTGGATGGACTTGTTTATTTTAATATAAAGCTGGTCAATCTTTTTGTGTTCGACTCCCACTTACAGGTCGCGTCCAGCGTCCACCGATGCTACGTATTAAACATTAGTGTGCATCATCAACTGCATTCTTCCGTACTTATTGTATTGTATGTATAATTTGTGCCTGTAGTAAGTATTCGGTTTAATTTAGGCGATAGGCCGGCGAGACCAAATATTGGGGCGTGTAGCAACTGGTGCAAATTGTTGCCTGATTATTTGTGTGCGGCTTCAAACATTTCTTCTGAAGTAAATTGTAACTAATTGAACATCTTTTTATGAACCTGAAAGTGTTCACTTAGTAACTGGAGAGTACCCGCGTACCGCTGTCACTAGATGTATAGTATTCACACTTTATTAACCACTCGTCTACTCTGTAGATTGCTAACTGTCGTTCAAGCTCCAGCATATTCTTGGAGAGCCAGTAAATATGACGCGTCAATACACACATTACTTTCGATGCTGTGAATCTAATAACAGTATTTGCATTGGCTGCCCGCTGCACCTAAAACTGATTATCGTACCATAATTCGTCTTTATTTTCGAGCACACCTGTTACTTAATACCGAGAGACTGTGTAGTCAGCCTTGAAATTATCAAGTAATGTCTTGGATAATAACAAGCGTGGTTTCAAGCTCTTCAGAATTAAGTCGTTTTCAGGGTATAAAACTTGCCGCCAACGTTGCGGGATATTGGACGTTGGTGCGCACAGCGTCTGGAGACTCGCGTCTTGCGGCGTGCCCGACCTCGCCAGCGCCGAGGTAGGGGTGATGGTGACTTTAATAGCGATGTCGTCGCGTGAATTGTTGGCTCATCTCTGTCAAGTTAATTTAATGTCTTCGCCCATTGACGTTGGATGCCTCTGCTTTCTTATTATTTTAATTATTTCCGCACAACATACTAGACCCGCAGTGTGGTCACCAAAACTAGAAAAGGACAAAAATTTATTCGAGAGTGTTCACAAGACGTGCAACAAGGATAATTCCGAGATTGAAAGGCAAGCCTTATGAAGAAAGATTAAAAATTATGAAGCTTCTAAGCCTCAGTTATCGCCGTCTGCGTGGGGACCTCATTGAAGTATACAAGTATACTCACGGTTTTTGCAAGCTCCCAGAAGGATTACTGGAATTTGAAACAAGAACAACACCAGGGGTCACGCTATAAACTAGAAAAAACTGCGTTGTAACACATCCATGCGACAAGATTTCTTCTCGCTTCGAGTCACCGACATGTGGAACAGCTTCCCTGATAGCATCGTTGACGCTTCGAGTATGAACGCCTTCAAGAACAGACTAGATAAAGCTATGCAGGAGCATATGCTCAGTCTTAAAATGCCTAGCATCTTACGGGCCTTGCAATAAGTCCAGCAGCTATCTCAATCAATTCGTCAGTTATGGAAAGGTCGGGTTCATAAGGCCGGATCCCTTGTGGAATTAAGTCACGGAAAGTATAAGAATAGGCAACAGGCCATGGGCCTATTTCTTCAGTGCCGACACTTCTATTCTAATACTCAACTAATTGCATTTTCGATTTTCATATGTGATTGCTAATGTGCAATAGTTAATGTGCAATAGTCAAGATTGAGGCCTGAGTGTATTTGGGTGCGAAGATGGCAACAGGACGCAAATATTATGCTTTAATCGTCAATTATGATGTATCATGGTAAAATTTTTGAAAGTTTTCTACTCAAATGCATTAATTTTTGCCCTAGTAATACTCATATGCTCATTTTATGAATACTTCCATTAAAGAACATATATTGATGTGACTGAAATAAAATGGCTTACATTTATAATTAAACAGAAATGGCGTTTCATCTCAGATTTGTAAATCTGTCACAAATTTGTTTATTATTCTAATCAAATTTGTTTTTTTATCTAGGACAAAATGTTTTATGTAAATCGGTTGCTACGCAAGCAGAAAATGTTACAAAATAGTATGGAGAGTTGATTATTAAATATGTATCAAATTCTTACGTGGGAGCGAGACAATCAAATGTTTTAATTGGCGTGTCGTTTCCCAATTAATTACTTGTTGCATTCAACGATAAAGGAAATTGGTGCATTACTCATACTTGAACAGCTTATATTTCTGTATTCATGGTACTACACTAAAATTTATTTTCTTGGATAAACTATTTGGAAAAACATTATTTCACAGTCAGTTGGTTTGGCTGACAAGTTGTTTATGTACATGCTTGAATTCATGAATTTAATCCGTAAAATCTGGAATGTTCTGGTCGGGTGAGGAAGATGAGCCAATGCGCTAAGTCGATATTAATTCGAGTCGCACTAAAAAAGTTCATTGTAACATATAATATTGTAGAAAACACATGGAGAAGGCTGAATTTTTCTACGAAAAGCTTAACTAATGAAGAGTTGATAGATCTGAATATTGGAGATTATTTCACTTCTTCAACTACAAATTTCCCCAAAAATATCCATATTTAAATATATTTCCCACAAACTCTGTCTCTTTGTCGACAACAATTTGCAGATGAGGAGCACTCCGTACTCTCAAACGAGTTCATCCCTAATATGAATTGTCCGAATTCTTTAGTAAGGCTACAGCTTGCATATTAGTTTCATATTTATACACATTTTGCTGTTTCAGGCGATGCGCCTGAAACAAATTTTGAATGAAACGCGTCTGAATGAAAATATTACAAATTTGCATGTCTTAGTTTTACAAATTTGATTTATTTGAATTAGCCGGAAGAATAAACCAAAAGTAGCGCCCACACTATCGGAAGCAAGAACAGTTCTGCATGACACCTCATGTGGTGCTGTTGTCATGTGTATTACGTCTGCTCCAACTTAACTCAAAAATGGTATGTCATAATTAATTATTAGTTGAATTTGTATGAATTTCTTCATGCAGGAGCTCTAAATACTAAGATATATGTGTATGTACGCATTATAGTTATTTTTAACGCAATATCATAGCCACGCCTTATGGACTCCATCCGTGAATAATTCGCAAGTTGCCGGTGTTTGTTAAATTGTTACTCATTCTTAGCCGTTTCTACGCTGACCAAAACTATTTTTAAGATTAAATAAAAAATATTATCTGACAATGACTGATATGGCATCACAACCGCTTCACTGTCGAAAGTTGTTTGTCCATTAAAACCTGATCACAATGTGTTCTTTTCCGGATAAGAACAAAGAGCACGCCACACCGCCGCACGGAGCATGATTGACTATCCTTATAGTATAAACTATAAAGATAGGCAATATAATGATATAATTTATAGTGAGCCAGTCTGAGCCAACATATACTGGATAGTGGATACTGCTAAGTGCTAACTTAGGCTCCAACGCTCCATTCTTTTCCTGATGCATTTGCTGAATTCTCAAGTTTTAGATGCAGTTGAATGGCCTAAGGCCTTTGTAACTGCATATACCATATGATATGGCATATGCTGTAGGTATTGCCTGTATGCTGCAGCGTAGCCCTAGTCTGGAAAAGTCCTATTTTTGTCTGAAATATCGCGGCTCTAATATCATATAATTTCAGTAGGTATGAAATCTCGCGGCTCGAATGTCATAAATTTTTGTTTGATTAAAAAATCGCGGTTTGCACTTCGCAAACATGTCATTTCATAAAATTTTCAACTTCCGCAATCCGCATTGCTTTACCGTTTCCGCTAAAAATATCTTGCAGAAAAAACATAAACATCGTAATGTAAACAAATAAACAAAACGTTTGTTGAAGATC